>NW_023494532.1:752-123903 GCF_011100635.1 Trichosurus vulpecula | reverse complement strand
CCTTATCCTGGATTTGAGAAAAGACAGAAGGACCAATGGCTTAACTTTCATTGTTCCACAACAGGGATCTTCCTTTCACCTGATTCCCCTCTGCCCAAGTCACAGTTCTGACTTACTGGCTACATGTCCTATAGCTAGAGCACAGCAGGCGTGACAGAGGACACAGGACAGCGGGTACCTGCTCTCCTCGACAAAATGCAGCAAACTGAAAGGGAAAAAGACTTCTCAGCACAGCCCCTGTCCATCGTCCACCCAGAGAGATGGATACAACTCTGGGCCAAACTCCCTGCAGGGACTTTAGCCGGGATGGCATGGGCACACACAAACGGTCCCTGAATCTGGAAGCCATTTGCCACGAGTCTTTTCTACAAGTCAGAGAATCCAAAAGATGAAGGGGCCCAACTACCAACAAGTATGCAGGCTGAGATCCCTCTACTCCCAGCTTTCTACCTGGAACACTACGCAGATGTGTCTCAGCCCAGCCCCAGTCTATCGTCCATCTAGAGTCCCAGAGGAATGTGGCCATTTGGGGTCTTGGGCTTCCTTATCCTCGATGTGAGAAAGGACAGAAGGCCAAAGGGTTTAACTTTCATCATTTCAGAATAGGGATCTTCCCTTCATCTGACTCCCCTCTATCCAATTCCCAGTTCTGAGATACTTCTTACATGTCCCAGGAAATTAGCCAGAGTACAGTAGGTGTCCCAGGGAACGCTGCACAGCTGGCACCTGTTATACTGCACAGAATGCATTAAACTGCAAGGGGTAAGGATGTGTCAGCCCAACCCCCGTCTGTCATCCATCCAGAGAGAATGCAGCAACTCTGGGCCAAACAACCTCGAGGAACTTCAACCGGAATTGCACGGGCATACAGAAGCTTGTCCCTGAATCTGGAGTTCATTTCACCTGATACGTTTTTATAAGTCAGAGAAGGCAAAAGATGAAGGGGTCAACTAACATAAAGCATGCATGGTGAGATCCCTGTACTTGGAGCATACTCCTTTGACCACTACCCAGCTTTGTGCTCCATACTCCATTTCATGCCCAAATGGCAAGGGCACAGCAGGGCTCCCAGAGCCTGTAGGACAATGGGACTCTGTTCCCAGGATACCTCTCACCTACTGTGAAAAATACGGATGTCTCCATCTCACCTTTAATCTTACAGCCCCAATTCATTGACCCCAGTGTCCAGCCCGTGTGCAACAACTCGAACAAAAAGGGGAAGGGAGTGGTTGGGCACATAGTTTTGGGGTCCCAGAGGCATGAGGCCATTTTGGCCCCATAGCTTACTTTTCCTGGAGGTCAGAAAGGACAGAAAGCCAGAAAATTCAAGCTGAAAAGACCCTTCACCCCGTCACCAATCTGTCTTCACTCTAGACCACATCCCTGGCACTCTGGGCTAAGCTACCTAAAGGAACTTCAACCAGAATAGGATGGACACACAGCAGGAGGTCCCAGAGGCATGAGAAAATTTTCTCCTTTGGTGTTCATTATCCAGGGGCTACAAAGCCATTAGGCCCAATTCCTTAGCTTAAATCATTACAGAACAGGGATATCACCTTCCCTGATTCCCCAATTCCCAATTGGGGTTTCACTGTTACATGCTGGATATGCCACGAAAATGATTAGTGCACAGCAGGGGTGCCAGATGCCCCAGGACAACAGCTACTTGTTCTCCTGGATAAAGTGGAGCAAAGTTAAAGAGGGAAACACCTGTGCCTTTAAGAGCAGTCAGTATGTATTGCATTCTTCATCCCTGCAACTCTTGGCCAACTTGGTGGAACGAACATCAACTCGAATATGCTGGGCAAACGATGTCTCAGACGCAACATGCTATTTTTCCCTTGATGGTTCCTTTTCATGGATGTTAGAAAGGCCAGAAGGCCAAAGGACTGAACTTGCATTGTTCCAGCACACGGATCTTCCCTTCATCTCATACTCCTTTACCCATTTGGCATTTAGGTTTTAACTCTTCAACGTCCCAGCAAAATGGCTAGAGTGCAGCAGGGGTGTCAGAGCATCCAGGACAGCTGTTCTTTGTTCTCCCGGACCGAATGCAGCAAACTTCAAGGGGCAAGGACTCCTCATCGCAAACCCAATCTGTCTTATTTCCGTAAGACATCACTGGGTGCTCTGCACCAGGCAGCCTGAATGAACTTCAACCAGAATGTGGTGGATCCACTGGGGGGTACCCAGAAGCATGAGGTCATTTTGTCCCAGGGGTCCCATTTTTTGATTATCAGACTGGCCAGAACAACTAACAGCTTAACGTCCATTATTGTAGAACAGGCATCGTCCCTTCATGTGACTTCCCTCTGACCAAATGGCATTTCAGCCTTAATTGTTAGATGTTCCACCGAAAGGGCAATTGAACATCAGACTCCCCTGAGGCACCAGGACAGCTGGCCCCTGTTCTCCTGAATAGAACAGAGCAAACATAAAGGGATAAAGACCCATCCCCCCAGTAGCTGTCTCTCTGCATTCCACACTAGATCCCTGGCACTCTTGGCCACAATGCTTTTCAAAACTTCAACCAGGATGGGCTGGGCACACAGCAGGAGTGCCTGAATCTAGAATTCATTTGCCCCCACTTTTTTCCACAAGTCAGAGAAGTCAAAAGCTGCAGGGAGCCGACTCCCATCAAGCCTGCAGGGTGACATTCTTGTGCATTCTCCTCTGACTGCTAGACAGTAGTGTCTTCCATGCACCATTTACTGCCGAAATGGCAGGTGCACATCAGAGGCCCCCGTGGCTCCAGAAAAGTGTGCATCTGCTCCCGGATACCTCTTACATAGTCTGAAAAGACTCTGTGACTGAGAGGCTTGTGGCCATTTTTTCTGTTGGGCTTCCTTATCCCAGTTGTGAGAAAGGACAGAAGTCCCAATGGCTTAACTATCATTCCAGAACAGGGATCTTCCTTTCCTCTGATTCCCCTCCGTGCAATTCCCAGTTCTGACTTACTGAATACATGTCCTATTGCTAGAACACCGGAGGCGTGATAGACAACACAGGACAGCTGGTACCTGTTCTCCTCGACAGAATGCAGCAAACAGAAAGGGAAAAAGACATCTCACCAGAATCCCAATCCATCCAGAGAGATCGTTGCAACTCTCGGCCAAACGCCCTGGAGGGACTTTAGCCGGTATGCCATGGGTTCACAGCAGGGGTCCCTGAATATGCAACCCATTTGCCGCGATCATTTATGTGAGCCAGTATTGGAAAATTGAGTACCCCCTCCCTTCTTTCCACCCTGACACCCAAAATTATATACATAATCCACACATAATTCTACCGATCCTTTTCTGACCACCAAAACACAGAAAGATGGACCTGTGTTGTGGTTATTGGCTAGCATTGTTCAGTCCTCTATTTTACTTCAGCATAATGCATACACCTTCATTTTGTTTTCAGCATTTTTATGGATACATTTTGTTGTAACATTACTGTTTCCCAATAAACATCCCCAAGGGTACCTTCCCTTAAAAAGTTATAAGAAAAACTGCTTAAAATAGAAATTGTACCTGGCAAAACATATGAGAAGATTGAGAAGGCTGAAGCACTTAAATTTCAGACGAGACCGCCTCGGGGAACCATGGCCAACCTGCGTATCAAACGTAAAGGGGCAAAGACTCCTCACCCCAACACCATTCTGTCTTCATTCCACACAAGATCCCTGGCTCTCTGGGAAAGCTTCTAGAAAGAACATCACCCACAATGGAGTGTCCACAGAGCAGGCTATCCCAGAGGCATAAAGCCGTTTGGGCCCTAGGGGTTCCTCTGTCTGGATAACTGAAAGGCCAGAAGGCCGAAGCACTTAACTTTCTAGACAAGACCCCCCGGGAACCATGGCCAACCTGCCAGTATGTAAACCACCCAGAACATGGCGAGCCCAAACAGGGTGTCCTAGAAGCATGAGACCATTTGATCCCTGGGGGTTCCTCTTCCTGGATGTCTGGAAGGCCAGAAGGCCGAAGAATTTAACATTCATCATTCCAAAGCAGGGATATTGCCTTCATCTGATTCCCCTCTGCCTATGTGGCATTGCAGGCCTTATGTGCTGGATGACCCACCAAAATGGGAAGAGGTCAGCAGGGCTGTAAGAGGACACATGAGAGCTGGCCCCAGTTGTCCTTGACAGAAACCAGCAAACTTAAAGGAGAAGAGATCCCTCAGCCCAACTCCAGCCTGAGTTCATTATAGATGACATCCCTGTGGCTCATGGCTAAGCTTCCTGAATGACCTTCAAATAGGATATGTGTGGGCACACAGCCGGGGACCCCTGGATAGGGAGTCCATTTACCCCCACTGTTTTCTGCAAGTCAGAGAAGTCAAAAGTCTCAAGGGACCCAACTCCCATCAAGTCTACAGGGTGAGATCCCAGTGCTCCCAGCATTTCCCTTGGGCCAAGAGGTAACCGAGTCCTACATGCTGCAATTCCTGCCCACAAGGCAGGGGCACTGCAAGGCATCCCAGGGGCATGAGGACGCGGGCCTCTGATCCCGGGACAACTGTCACCAGTTCTGAAAAGGGCCTATGTCTGCCACCTCCTCTTCAATCTTCCAATCCATCTTCCCTGACTCTAGTGCCCATCTTGCCCACATCAACAACCACCAGAAAGGGGTATAGAGGTGTTGTACAACACGGTTTTGGGGTTCCAGAGGCATGAGGACATTTTGCTCCTAGTACTTCCATTTCCTGGATGTCTGAAAGGCTAGAAGTTTGAAGGGCTTAACTTTCATCTTTGCAGGACAGGGATCTGCCCTTTATCTAATTAAGCTCTAAACAAGTGGTATTTCGGCCTTATTTGCTGAATGTATCACGAAAATAATTATAGCATAGCAGTGGTGCCTGAAGACCAAGGACAGCTGGCCTGTGTTGTAGTGGGAACAGTGCAGCAAACGTAAAGGGCAACAACCACTCGCGCCAAAACCATACTGTCTTATTTCCAGGTGAGGATCGCTGGGAGTCATAGCCAACCTGACTATATGAATGTCAGGCAGTACGTGTGGGGCATGTGTCTTTGAATCATGAGGTATTCACCCCCCTTGGGTTCCTCTTCCTAGATGTCTGAAAGGTTAGTAGGCAGAATGGCCTATCTTTCATTATTCCAGCAAAAGGGATGTTCACCTTCAAGTCATTACCATCTATCAAATTGGCAGGTGGGCCTTCCTTGATGCATGTCCTAACAAAATGTCTGTTGTACAGCAAGGGTGACAGAGAACCCTGCACATCTGGATCCTGTTGTCCCAAACTGAACAGAGCAAACATAAAGGGATAAAGACCCATCCCCCCAGTAGCAATTTCACTCCATTGCATACTACATCCCTGCCACTCTTGGCCACAATGCTTGTTGAAACTTCAGCCAGGATGGGCTTGGCACACAGCAGGGGACCCTGAATCTGGAATTCATTTGCTCCCAGTGTGTTCCACAGAGAAGTCCAATGTTACAGGAACCCAACTTCCATCAAACCTGCAGGGTGACATCCCTGTGCATTCTCATTTGCCCACTAGGCAATGGTGTCTTCCATACACCATTTACTGCCCAAATGGCAGGGGCACAGCAGCGCCCCCGAAGCTCAAGGATAGTGGCTCTGTGCCCCCGGCAAATTTCTCACCTAATATGAAAAGTCACTATGTCCCAGAGGAATGTGGCCATTTTCTGTGTTGGGCTTCCTTATCCTGGATGTGAGAAAGGACAGAAGGCCCAATGGCTTAACTTTCATTGTTCCACAAAAGGGGTCTTCCTTTCCTCTGATTCCCCTCTGTCCAATTTCCAGTTCTGACTTACTGCCTACATGTCCTATAGCTGGAGCACAGCAGGTGTGACAGAGGACACAGGACAGCGGGTACCTGCTCTCCTCGACAAAATGCAGCAAACTGAAAGGGAAAAAGACGTCTTAGCGCAGCCCCAGTCTATCGTCCATCCAGAGAGATCGCTGTAACTCTGGGCCAAACTCCCTGCAGGGACTTCATCCGGGATGTCATGGGCATACAGCAGCGGTCCCAGAATCTGGAAGCCATTTGCCGTGAGTCCTTTGTACATGTCAGAGAATTCAAAAGATGAAGGGGCCCAACTACCATCAAGTATGCAGGGTGAGATCCCTGTGCTGCCAGCTTTCTCCTTGGACCACTAGGCAGCTGTGTCCTCCATGCTCCATTTCATGCCCAAATGGCAGCGGTAGAGGATGGGGTCCCAGAGGATGCAAAATAGCGGCCCTCTATTCCCAGGACACCTCTCACCCAATGTGAAAAAGCCCTATGTCTCCATCTCACCTTCACTCTTCCAGCCCCTCTTCCTTGACACCAGTGCCCAGCCTATCTGCAGCAACTCCCACAAAAAGGTGAAGGGAGGATTGCTACACCTGCTTTTTTTACTTTAGCTGAGGCACAATATATTTTACTCCAGCCTTTTACCTTAACCCTATGTGTATCCCCCTGTTTCAGATGCGTTTCTTGTAAACAGCATATTGTAGGATTATGGTTTTTAATCCATTCTGCTATCTGCTTCTGTTTTGTGAGAATGTTCATCCCCTGCACGTTCAGGGTTATGATTTCTATCTGTGTCTTTTTCTCCATCCTAATTCCCCCTGTTTATGCTTTTATTTCTCCCTTTCCCCTTCTCCTCCCCAACAAAGTTTTGCTTTTGACCGCCGCTTTCCTCAGTTAACCCTCCCTCTTTATTCCCCTCCCTTATCTTACCGTTACCCACTTGCTACTTCTCCTCTTCCTTCTGCCCTCCCCCCTCCCTTTTTCCCCCCTTTCCCTCCCACTTCCCGTAGGACAAGTTAGATTTCTAAACTTATCAGAGTATGTTATTCCCTTCTTGAACTAGATCAGATGACAGTAAAGCTCAAATACTGCTCTTCTCCCTCCCTTCTTTCCCTCTACTATAATATATTTTTTGCCACTTCCTTTGGTGTAATTTACCCTTTTCTACAACCTCCTTACCACTTCCCTCATAGCCCTCCCTTTATATCTCTTATTTATATTTTATATCTTTACATCGGTTAATTTATACAGGTATTCACAACCTATGTATATCCCTTTCATTTGTCACAATAGTTGTACCATTCACAAGAATGACTTATATATGTATATGTATATATATATATATATATATACATAAAAAACATACATAAGATGATATAATCACACATAAAGATGTAAACAACCTCAGCTTATTGGTTAATGAGGTTTGTGGGGTTTTTCCCCCTGGTTACCTTTTTATGTCTCTCTTGAGGTTTGTATTTGGAGATCAAATTTTCCATTGAGTTCTGGCCTTTTCATCAGGAAGGTCTGGAATTCCCCTATTTCATTGAATGTCCATCGCCTTGCCTGGAAAATTATGCTTAGTTTTGCTGGGTAGTTGATCCTTGGTTGTAGTCCCAGCTCCTTTGCCCTTCGGAATATCATATTCCAATTTCTCCTGTCTTTTAATGTGGAAGCTGAGAGATCCTGCGTGATCCTGACTGTAGTTCCACGATATTTGAATTGCTTCTTTTTGGCTGCTTGCAGTATTTTCTCCTTGAGTTTATAGCTCTGAAATTTGGCTATAATATTTCTTGGTGTTTTCAGTTTGGGATCTCTTTCAGGGGGTGATCGGTGAATTCTTTCAATGACTATTTTGCCCTCTGGTTCTAGGACCTCTGGGCAGTTGTCTTTGATAATTTCTTCAAAGATACTGTCAAGGCTCCTTTTTTCATCGTGGATTTCCGGTAGACCAATAACTCTCAAATTGTCTCTCCTGGATCTATTTTCCAGGTCAGTAGTTTTGCCAATCAGATATTTCACATTTTTTTCTATTTTTTCATTCTTTACGTTTTGTTTTATTACTTCTTGATGCCTCATAGATTCATTAGCTTCTACTTGCTCAAGTGTAATTTTAAATGAGTTAGTGTTTACATTTTGCTTTTGAGCCTCCATTTTCAATTGGTTGATTTCACCTCTCAGGGTGGCCTTTTCTCTCTCTAGATTCTGAATCTCCATAGCCATTTCGCCAATCTTATTCTTTAGGGACTTTTCCATTTTTTCCATGTTTTCTTTTACCTCCCTAATTTGGTTTTTAAAATCCTCTTTTAGCTCTTCCAGCAGTGCTTTTTGGGCTGGAGACCAGATCATATTAGCTTTTGAGGTATCTGATGTATCTACCGTGTCATTGCTATCTTCTTCTATGTCGATATTTTGATCCTGCCTGTCTCCATAAAAAGAATCTATTGTCCTCGGTTTTTTTGTGTTCTTCTTCATGTTGGTTTGCCTTTTGCTGGCTTTACAACGAATTTCTATCTGTGGATCTCAGGGCTTTCTGTCCCAGCTTTCTTATTCTGGGGGTTGTGAGTCTAGAATTATAACCTTCAGTTTCCTGAGGTGTGGGGGAGGGGTCTGGCTCCCTGGCGTCTCACTCCCTGTGGGTGCTCTCCAGCACTTGCTTTCAGCAATGGTCTCAGCTGTTTGTTGTTTGAGCTGATGACTGGCGCTTCCCCTGGGGGAGCAAGGTTACGTCTGGGCTCCTGGCTTGGCCCCCTGCCGACTCTTCCCCTCTGGGACTAATGAGCTTCTAGTATTTTTCCTGTGAAGCCCCGCTACTCTCTCCTCTGTTTCAGTTCTCTTTTTTTTTTCCCGAGGAATTCTCTGGGTGAGGGGGGGAGGGGTTAGAGCTGGTTACCTGGCCATTGAGTCTTCCGGAAATTCAAGAAGCCGAGTTCCTGGGTTTTGCAAGCGTCGGGGCTGGGTGTTTTCGCGGCTGGTGGCGTTGCGCTTCCTCTCGTCGATCCCAGATACTGCCGTCCTGTGTTCGGAGGCCTGGGGATCTCTGCCGGTTTCGGGCGCCCAGCTTTCTCCCAGCCCGTCTCCCACGTGGATTTCCCGGCCAGCCGCTTCCGCCTTGGTCTGGAGCAGCTCCGCACCGGGCACTCTCCGAGCCTGCAGGTTCGTTCCTCCGGCCTTTCAAACTCTCCCGGCTCGGAAATTTGCCCCACGCAGACTGCTCGCGGTTTCTGACTCTCTCAAATCTGCTCAAATTCACTTTTTTATGGGAATCTGACAGACCTTGTGAGAGAGCTCCGGTAAGAGGCTGCCTTCATGCGGCCATCTTGGCTCCGCCCCCTGCGGCCATCTTGGCTCCGCCCCAAAGGTGTAGCAATCCTAATCTCAGACAAAGCAAAAGTAAAGATAGATCTAATTAAAAGAGATAAGGAAGGACATTATATCCTGACAAAGGCACCATAAATAATGAAGCAATATCATTGCTTAACATATATGCACCAAGTGGTAAGGCATACAAATTCTTAGAGGAGAGGTTAAGGGAGTTACAGGAAGAAATAGACAGCAAAACTATAATATTGGGAGACCTCAACCTCCCCCTTTCTGAACTTGATAAATCTAACCTCAAAATAAATAAGAAAAAAGTTAAGGAGGTAAACAGAATTTTAGAAAAGGCACATATGATAGACCTCTGGAGAAAACTGAATGGGGATAAAAAGGAATATACTTTCTTCTCAAAAGTACATGGCACATACTCAAAAATTGACCATGTACTAGGGCATAAAAACCTCACAATCCAGTGCAGAAAAGCAGAAGTAGTCAATGCATCCTTTTCAGATCATGATGCAATAAGAATCATTTTTAATAAAGTACCATGGAAAAATAAGCTAAAAACTAATTGGAAACTAAATAATTTAATTCTAAAGAGTGAGTGGGCCAAAGATCAAATCAGAGAAACAATTAATAATTTCATTCAAGAGAATGACAATAATGAAACAACATACCAAAACTTATGGGATGCAGCAAAAGCAGTTCTTAGGGGAAGTTTTATATCTCTAAATGCCTACATGAATAAAATAGCAAAAGAGGAGATCAATAATCTGGGCAGACAGCTGAAAAAAGCTAGAATAAGAGCAAATTGAAAACCCCCAATTAAATACCAAATTAGAAATACTGAAAATCAAAGGAGAGATTAATAAAATTGAAACCAAGAAAACTATTGAATTAATAAATAAAACAAAGAGCTGGTTTTATGAAAAAACCAATAAAATTGACAAACCTTTGGCCAATTTGATTAAAAAAAAGAAAGAAGAAAATCAAATTACCAGTATCAAAAATGAAAAGGGTGAGGTCACCTCTAATGAAGAAGAAATCAAAACAATAATTAGGAATTATTTTGCCCAACTGTATGCCCATAAATTTGACAACCTTAGAGATATGGATGAATATCTACAAAAACATAAACTGCCCAGACTAACAGAGAAGGAAGTGAAATTTCTTAATGACCCCATATCAGAAAAAGAAATTGAGCAGGCCATCAACGAACTCCCTAGGAAAAAATCTCCAGGGCCAGATGGTTTTACATGTGAATTCTATCAAACATTTAAAGAACAACTAATTCCAATACTTTGTAGACTATTTGGGAAAATAGGTGAAGAAGGAGTCCTACCAAATTCTTTTTATGACACAAATATGGTACTAATACCCAAACCAGATAGAGTTAAAACAGAGAAAGAAAATTATAGACCAATTTCTCTAATGAATATTGATGCAAGAATTTTAAATAAAATATTAGCAAAAAGATTGCAGCAACTCATTACGAGAATAATACACCATGACCAGGTAGGATTTATTCCAGGAATGCAAGGCTGGTTCAATATTAGGAAAACTATTAGCATAATTGACCGTATCAACAACAAAACTAGCAGAAACCATATGATCATCTCAATAGACGCAGAAAAAGCCTTTGACAAAGTACAACACCCATTCCTATTAAAAACACTAGAAAGCATAGGAATAAGTGGAACCTTCCTCAAAATTATAAACAGCATCTACCTAAAACCATCAACAAGCATTATTTGTAATGGGGATAAACTAGATGCATTCCCAATAAGATCAGGGGTGAAACAAGGATGTCCATTATCACCCCTATTATTCAATTTGCTTCTAGAAACATTAGGTGTAGCAATAAGAGAAGAAAAAGAAATTGAAGGAATTAGAATAGGAAAAGAAGAAACTAAATTATCACTGTTTGCAGATGATATGATGATTTATCTAGAGAATCCTAGAGAATCAAGTAAAAAACTACTTGAAATAATAAACAACTTTAGCAAAGTTGCAGGATATAAAATAAACCCACATAAATCCTCAGCATTCCTATACATTACTGACAAAGCCCAAAAGCAAGAGATAGAAAGAGAAATTCCATTCAAAGTTACTGAAGGCACTATAAAATATTTGGGAGTCTATTTGCCAAGGCAAACCCAGGGCCTATATGAACATACCTATGAAACACTTTTCACGCGAATAAAATCAGATCTAAATAAATGGAGAAATATCACTTGCTCATGGTTAGGCTGAGCTAATATAATAAAAATGACAATTCTACCTAAATTAATCTATCTATTCAGTGCCACACCAATCGAACTACCAAAAAATTTTTTTACCGAGCTGGACAAAATAATAACAAAATTCATTTGGAAAAACAAGAGGTCTAGAGTATCTAGGATATTAATGAAAAGACATGCTAGAGATGGTGGTTTAGCCACACCAGATATTAAACTGTACTACACAGCAGCAGTCATCTAAACTGCCTGGTACTGGTTAAGAAACAGGGGTGTGGATCAGTGGAATAGGATAGGTACACAAGTAGGTGAAATCAACAAGTTTAGCAATCTACTCTTTGATAAACACAAAGAAGCCAGTTTCTGGGCTAATAATTCACTATTTCACAACAACTGTTGGGAAAATTGGAAAATGGTAGGGCAAAAACTGGGCATAGACCAATATCTTACACCATATACCAAAATAAAGTCAAAATGGGTTCATGATTTTGGAGTAAAAGTTGATACTCTAAATAATTTGGGAAAGCAAGGAATAGTTTACTTATCAGATTTATGGAAAAGTAAAGAATTCATGACCCAACAAGAGATAGAGAGCATTACAAAATGCAAAGTGGATAATTTTGATTATGTCAAATTGAAATGTTTTTGTACAAAAAAAGCCAATGCAACAAGAATTAGGAGGGAAGCAGAAAATTGGGAGAAAATCTTTGCAACTACTATCTCTGATAAAGGCCTCATCTCTAAAATATACAGGGAGCTGAGCCAAATATATAGGAATACAAGCCATTCCCCAATTGAGAAATGGTCAAAGGATATGAACAGGCAGTTTTCAGAGGAAGAAATTAAAGCTATCTACAGGCATATGAAAAAAATGCTCTGGATCGCTGCTGATTAGAGAAATGCAAATCAAAACAACTCTTAGATACCACATCTCTCCTGTCAGATTGGCTAAAATAACAAAACAGGAAAATGATAAATGCTGGAAAGGATGTGGGGAAATTGGAACATTGTTGCATTGCTGGTGGAGTTGTGAGCTGATCCAGCCATTTTGGAGGGCGGTTTGGAACTATGCCCAAAGGGCTATAGAAATGTTCATACCCTTTGACCCAGTAATACCACTTCTAGGGTTGTATCCCAAAGAAATCATGCAAGCGGGAAAAGGACCCATATGTACAAGAATATTTATAGCAGCTCTCTTTGTGGTAGCCAAGAATTGGAAAGCAAAGGGATGCCCATCAATTGGGGAATGGCTGAACAAGCTGTGGTATATGAAGGTGATGGAATACTATTGTGCCATAAGAAATGGGGATGATGCAAAACAATGGGGATGTGAGAAAGGACAGAAGGCCCAATGGCTTAACTTTCATTGTTCCACAACAGGGATTTTCCTTTCATCTGATTCCCCTCTGTCCAATTTCCAGTTCTGACTTACTGGCTACATGTCCTATAGCTGGAGCACAGCAGGTGTGACAGAGGACACAGGACAGCGGGTACCTGCTCTCCTCGACAAAATGCAGCAAACTGAAAGGGAAAAAGACGTCTTAGCGCAGCCCCAGTCTATCGTCCATCCAGAGAGATCGCTGTAACTCTGGGCCAAACTCCCTGCAGGGACTTCATCCGGGATGTCATGGGCATACAGCAGCGGTCCCAGAATCTGGAAGCCATTTGCCGTGAGTCCTTTGTACATGTCAGAGAATTCAAAAGATGAAGGGGCCCAACTACCATCAAGTATGCAGGGTGAGATCCCTGTGCTGCCAGCTTTCTCCTTGGACCACTAGGCAGCTGTGTCCTCCATGCTCCATTTCATGCCCAAATGGCAGCGGTAGAGGATGGGGTCCCAGAGGATGCAAAATAGCGGCCCTCTATTCCCAGGACACCTCTCACCCAATGTGAAAAAGCCCTATGTCTCCATCTCACCTTCACTCTTCCAGCCCCTCTTCCTTGACACCAGTGCCCAGCCTATCTGCAGCAACTCCCACAAAAAGGTGAAGGGAGTGGTGGGGCACACAGGTTTCGGGTCCCAGAGGCATGAGACCATGTTGGCCTTGTGGCTTCCTTTCCATGGAGGTCCGAAAGGTCAGAAGGACAGAAGGGGAAAGGGGTAAAGACCCCTCACCCTAACCTCATCACCCATCTCTCATAATTCTAGTCCTCATTCCTAGCACTCTGAACCAAGCTACCTCAAGGAACTTGAATCAGCATGGGATGGGCACACAGTAGGAGGTCCCAGAGGCATGAGAGCGTTCTGTCCATTGTGTAGCAGTTTTCATCTCAGCGCAGCCCCAGTCTGTCGTCCATCCAGAGTCCCAGAGGAATGTGGCCATTTTGTGTCTTGGGCTTCCTTATCCTGGATGTGAGAAGGACAGAACAGGAATCTTCCCTTCATCTGATTCCCCTCTGTCCAATTCCCAGTTCTGACTTACTTGTTACATGTCCCACGAAATTAGC
This sequence comes from Trichosurus vulpecula, assembly GCF_011100635.1. Classification (NCBI taxonomy): domain Eukaryota; kingdom Metazoa; phylum Chordata; class Mammalia; order Diprotodontia; family Phalangeridae; genus Trichosurus; species Trichosurus vulpecula. The sequence continues at coordinate 110,134 of NW_023494532.1, read as the reverse complement.
CAGAGTACAGTAGGTGTCCCAGAGAACACTGTAAAGCTGGCGCCTGATTTACTGCACTGAATTCATTAAACTGCAAGGGGTAAGGACATGTCAGCCCAACACCAGTCTGTCTTCCATCCACAGAGAACGCAGGCGACTCTGCGCCAAACAACCTCGAGGAACATCAACCGGAATAGCACGGGCATACAGAAACTTTTCGGGGTGAACTGTTTTACATGCATCAGTATGTTAATCTCTTCTTTTGAAATTGCTGCTGGATTAACTCATAAGAACTTTATACATCCTCCCTTTCACCTCCATAATTGCATCCAAGTCTATGGTTCTGTTGTTCACTTGCTAGTGCATGTCACTATTAAATGTCTCCAGTATTGTGGCTTTTCATTATAACAGCGTTTTTTTCTCCACTAAAAATTTAAAACCATTAGGATTTACCCTATATACTGAAGTGATAGAACTATGGAAGGCCTTATTTTCCAAGGAGTTGTGCAGAGACAGGAAGCCAGGAAGCAACTACACATTTATTTGAATGCTCAACTCAAATGTGGCTCAGTGTCTGCATTTTCTCCTTGCCCTGGGAGTATAAGCTGAAGACCAGAAAGACATGAATAGGCAGGATGTTTGGGGTTGCCATCCATAAAGAATAGCAACAAAAAACCTTTCTACCCTAAAGGGCAGTACACATGACATAGGACATAATCACATTGTCTTCTGTCCTTTAATCTTCTGTGTGTATGTATTATGGGACAGGCCGTTAAGCCATTTGCTTTAACTTTAGAAGTTGATCATTTATGTGATCCAGTATTGGAAAATTGAGTACCCCCTCCCTTCTTCCCACCCTGACACCCAATATTATATACATAATCCACACATAATTCTACCTATCCATTTCTGACCACCAAAACACAGAGAGATGGACCTGTGTTGTGCTTATTGGCTAGCCTTGTTCATTCCTCTATATTCCTCCTTCAGCATAATGCATACACCGTCATTTTGTTTTCAGCATTTTTATGGATACATTTTATTGTAACATTACTGTTTCCCAATAAAAATCCCCAAGGGTACCTTCCCTTAAAAATTTGTAAGAAAAACTGCCTAAAATAGAAATTGTATCTGGCAGAACATATGAGAAGATTCAGAAGGCTGAAGCACTTAACTTTCCAGACGAGCCCCCCCTGGGAACCATGGCCAACCTGGGAGTACCTACACCAACTAGAAGGTGGGGAGCCCATAGCAGGGTGTCCTAGAAGCAAGAGGCCATTTGATCACTGGGGGTTCCTCTTCCTGGATATCTGAAAGGCCGGATGGCTGAAGAATTTAACATTCATCATTCCACAACATGGCTATTGCCTTCATCTCATTCTCCTGTGCCTAACTGGCCCTTCAGTCTTACGTGCTGGATGACCCACCAAAATGGGAAGAGCTCAGCAGGGTTGTAAGATGACACAGGAGAGTTGGCCCCAGTTGTCCTTGACAGAAACCAGCAAACTTAAAGGAAATGAGATCCCTAGCCCCAACACCAGCCTGAGTTCATTCTAGATGACATCCCTCTGTCTCTTGGCTAAGCTTCCTGGATGACCTTCAAATAGGATGTGGTAGGCACACAGCAGGGGATACCTGGATAGGGAGTCCATTTCCCCCCATTGCTTTCTGCAAGTCAGAGAAGTCAAAAGTCTCAAGGGACTCAAATCCCATCAAGTCTATAGGGTGACATCCAAGTGTTCCCAGCATTTCCCTTGGGCCAAGAGATAACCGAGTCCTACATGCTCCAATTCCTGTCCACAAGGCTGGGGCACTGCAAGGCATCCCAGGGGCTTGAGGACATGGGCCTCTGTTCCCGGGACACCTCTCACCAGTTCTGAAAAGGTTCTATGTCTGCCACCTCCTCTTCAATCTTCCAATCCATCTTCCCTGACTCTAGTGCCCATCTTGCCTACATCAACAACCACCAGAAAGGGGAAGGGAGGGGTTGTACAACACGGTTTTGGGGTTCCAGAGACGTGAGAACATTTTGTCTGGGGTTCCTCCATTTCCTGGATGTCTGAAAGGCCAGAAGGCCGAAGGGCTTAACTTTCATCTTTGCAGGACAGGGATGTGCCCTTTATCTGATTAAGCTCTAAACAAGTGGCATTTCGGCCTTATTTGCTGGATGTGTGACAAAAATGATTATAGCACAGCAGTGGTGCCAGAAGACCAAGGACAGCTGGCCTGTGTTCTAGTGGGCACAATGCAGCAAAAGTGAAGGGCAAAAGCCCCTCACGCCAAAAGAATACTGTGAGGTCACTGGGAGTCACAGCCAACCGGACAGTATGAACACCAGGCAGTACGTGTGGGACATGTGTCTTCGAAACATGAGGTCAATAACCCCACTGCAGTTCCTCTTCCTGTATGTCTGAAAGGCTAGTAGGCAGAATGGCCTATCTTTCATTATTCCAGGAACAGGGATGTTCACCTTCAAGTCATTGCCATCTATGAAACTGGCAGGTGGGCCTTACTTGATGCATGTCCTAACAAAATGGCTATTGTACAGCAAGGGTGACAGAGGACGCAGCACAACTGGATCCAGTTTTCCCGAACTGAACCTTGCAAACATGAAGGGATAAAGACCAGTCCCCCCAGTAGCATTCTCGCTGCATTGCACAATACATCTCTGGCACTCTTGGCCACAATGCTTGTAGAAACTTCAAACAGAATGGGCTTGGCACACAGCGGGGGACTCTGAATGTGGAATTCATTTGCCCCCAGTGTGTTCCACAGAGAAGTCAAATGGGGAAGGAACCCAACTTCCATGGAGCCTGCAGGGTGACATCCCTGTGCATTCTCCTTTGGCCACTAGGTAATGGTGTCTTTCATACACCATTTACTGCCCAAATGGCAGGGGCACAGCAGGGGACCCCGAGGCTCAAGGACAGTGGCTCTATGCTCCCGGCAAACTTCTCACCTAATATGAAAAGGCACTATGTCCCAGAGAAATGTGGCCATTTTGGGTCTTGGGCTTCCTTATCCTGGATTTGAGAAAAGACAGAAGGACCAATGGCTTAACTTTCATTGTTCCACAACAGGGATCTTCCTTTCACCTGATTCCCCTCTGCCCAAGTCACAGTTCTGACTTACTGGCTACATGTCCTATAGCTAGAGCACAGCAGGCGTGACAGAGGACACAGGACAGCGGGTACCTGCTCTCCTCGACAAAATGCAGCAAACTGAAAGGGAAAAAGACTTCTCAGCACAGCCCCTGTCCATCGTCCACCCAGAGAGATGGATACAACTCTGGGCCAAACTCCCTGCAGGGACTTTAGCCGGGATGGCATGGGCACACACAAACGGTCCCTGAATCTGGAAGCCATTTGCCACGAGTCTTTTCTACAAGTCAGAGAATCGAAAAGATGAAGGGGCCCAACTACCAACAAGTATGCAGGCTGAGATCCCTCTACTCCCAGCTTTCTACCTGGAACACTACGCAGATGTGTCTCAGCCCAGCCCCAGTCTATCGTCCATCTAGAGTCCCAGAGGAATGTGGCCATTTGGGGTCTTGGGCTTCCTTATCCTCGATGTGAGAAAGGACAGAAGGCCAAAGGGTTTAACTTTCATCATTTCAGAATAGGGATCTTCCCTTCATCTGACTCCCCTCTATCCAATTCCCAGTTCTGAGATACTTCTTACATGTCCCAGGAAATTAGCCAGAGTACAGTAGGTGTCCCAGGGAACGCTGCACAGCTGGCACCTGTTATACTGCACAGAATGCATTAAACTGCAAGGGGTAAGGATGTGTCAGCCCAACCCCCGTCTGTCATCCATCCAGAGAGAATGCAGCAACTCTGGGCCAAACAACCTCGAGGAACTTCAACCGGAATTGCATGGGCATACAGAAGCTTGTCACTGAATCTGGAGACCATTTCACCTGATACGTTTTTATCAGTCAGAGAATGCAAAAGATGAAGGGGCTCAGCTAACATCAAGCATGCATGGTGAGATCCCTGTACTCACAGCATACTCCTTTGAACACTCCGCAGCTTTGTCCTCCATACTCCATTTCATGCCCAAATGGCAAGGGCACAGCAGCGCTCCCAGAGCCTGCAGGACAATGGGACTCTGTTCCCAGGATACCTCTCACCTACTGTGAAAAATACGGATGTCTCCATCTCACCTTTAATCTTACACCCCCAATTCATTGACCCCAGTGCCCAGCCTATGTGCAACAACTCCCACCAAATTGGAAGGGAGTGGTTGGGCACATAGTTTTGGGGTCCCAGAGGCATGAGGCCATTTTGGCCCCATAGCTTACTTTTCCTGGAGGTCAGAAAGGACAGAAAGCCAGAAAATTCAAGCTGAAAAGACCCTTCACCCCCCTCACCAATCTGTCTTCACTCTAGACCACATCCCTGGCACTCTGGGCTAAGCTACCTAAAGGAACTTCAACCAGAATAGGATGGACACACAGCAGGAGGTCCCAGAGGCATGAGAAAATTTTCTCCTTTGGTGTTCATTATCCAGGGGCTACAAAGCCATTAGGCCCAATTCCTTAGCTTAAATCATTACAGAACAGGGATATCACCTTCCCTGATTCCCCAATTCCCAATTGGGGTTTCACTGTTACCTGCTGGATATGCCACGAAAATGATTAGTGCACAGCAGGGGTTCCAGATGCCCCAGGACAACAGCTACTTGTTCTCCTGGATAAAGTGGAGCAAAGTTAAAGAGGGAAACACCTGTGTCTTTAAGAGCAGTCAGTCTGTATTGTATTCTTTATTCCTCCAACTCTTGGCCAACTTGGTGGAACGAACATCAACTCGAATATGCTGGGCAAACAATGTCTCAGACGCAACATGCTACTTTTCCCTTGAGGGTTACTTTTCATGGATGTTAGAAAGGCCAGAAGGCCAAAGGACTGAACTTGCATTGTTCCAGCACACGGATCTTCCCTTCATCTCATACTCCTTTACCCATTTGGCATTTAGGTTTTAACTCTTCAACGTCCCAGCAAAATGGCTAGAGTGCAGCAGGGGTGTCAGAGCATCCAGGACAGCTGTTCTTTGTTCTCCCGGACCGAATGCAGCAAACTTCAAGGGGCAAGGACTCCTCATCGCAAACCCAATCTGTCTTATTTCCGTAAGACATCACTGGGCCTCTGCACCAGGCAGCCTGAATGAATTTCAACCATAATGTGGTGGGTCCACAGCGGGGTACCCAGAAGCATGAGGTCATTTTGTCCCGGGGTCCCATTTTTTGATTATCAGACAGGCCAGAACAACTAACGGCTTCACTTCCATTATTGTAGAAGAGGCATAGTCCCTTCATGTGACTTCCCTCTGACCAAATGGCATTTCAGCCTTAATTGTTAGATGTTCCACCGAAAGGGCAATTGAACATCAGACTCCCCGAGGCACCAGGACAGCTGGCCCCTGTTCTCCTGAATAGAACAGAGCAAACATAAAGGGATAAAGACCCATCCCCCCAGTAGCTGTCTCTCTGCATTCAACACTACATCCCTGGCACTCTTGGCCACAATTCTTTTCAAAACTTCAACCAGGATGGGCTGGGCACACAGCAGGAGTGCCTGAATCTACAATTCATTTGCCCCCAGTTTTTTCCACAAGTCAGAGAAGTCAAAAGTGGCAGGGAGCCGACTCCCATCAAGCCTGCAGGGTGACATTCTTGTGCATTCTCCTCTGACTGCTAGACAGTAGTGTCTTCCATGCACCATTTACTGCCGAAATGGCAGGTGCACATCAGAGGCCCCCGTGGCTCCAGAAAAGTGTGCATCTGCTCCCGGATACCTCTTACATAGTCTGAAAAGGCTCTGTGACTGAGAGGTTTGTGGCCATTTTTTCTGTTGGGCTTCCTTATCCCAGTTGTGAGAAAGGACAGAAGGCCCAATGGCTTAACTATCATTCCAGAACAGTGATCTTCCTTTCATCTGATTCTCCTCCGTGCAATTCCCAGTTCTGACTTACTGGCTACATGTCCTATTGCCAGAGCACAGCAGCCATGATAGACGACACAGGATAGCTGGTACCTGTTCTCCTCGACAGAATGCAGCAAACTGAAAGGGAAAAAGACATCTCACCACAATCCCAGTCTATCATCCATCCAGAGAGATCGTTGCAACTCTGGGCTAAAGTCCTTGGAGGGACTTCTACCGGGATGGCATGGGTGCATAGCAGCATTCTCTGAATATGCAACCCATTTGCCGCGATTCCTTTCTACAAGACAGAGAATACAAAAGATGAAGGGGCCCAACTACCATCAAGCATGCAGGATGAGATCCCTGTACTCCCAGCTTTCTACTTGCAACACTACACAGCTGTGTCCTTCATAGTCTACTTCGTGTCCAAATGGCAGGGACCCAGCAGGGGCTCCCAGAAGCTGCAAGACAGCTGGCCTCTCTTCCCAGGACACCTCTCACCCAATGTGAAAAGGGCCTATGTCTCCATCTCACCTTCAATCTTCCATCCCCTCTTCCTTGATAGCATTGCTCAGCCTATCTGCAAAATCTCCCACACAAAGGCGAAGGGAGTGGTTGGGCACAACATTTTGGGATTCCAGTGGCATGAGGCCATTGTGGCCATATGGCTTCCTTTTCCTGGAGGTCAGAAATGTCAGAAGGCCAGAAAGTTAAAGGGGCAAAAACCCTTTAACCCATCATCAATCTGTTGTCATTCTAGTTTTCACCTCTCGCACTCTGGCTTATGCTACCTGGAGGAACTTCAAGCAGCATTGGATGACAACACAGCAGGAGGTCCCAGAGGCATGAGAGCATTTTGGCCCTTGGGGTCCATTTTCAGTTTGTATAACATCCACAAGCACAAACAGCTTAGCTTAAATCGTTACAGAACAGGGATCTTACCTTCCCCTAATTCCCCTCTCACCAACTGGTGTTTCAGCCTTACTTGCTGGATATGCCACGAAAATGATTAGTGCATAGCTGGGGAGCCAGACGCCCCTAAGACAGCTGGTCCTTGCTCTCCTGGATAAAATGGAGCAAAGGTAAAGGGCGAAAGACCCGTCTCTTTAAGAGCAGTCAGTCTCTATTGCAGACTTCATCCCGGGGCCTCTTTGCCAACTTGCCTGAAAGAACATCACCTCGAATATGCGTGGCAAACGGGGTCTCAGGGGCAACATGCCATTTTTTCCCTGATGGTTCCTTTGCCTCCATCTTAGAAAGGACAGAAGGAAAATGGGCTTAACTTGCATTATTCCAGCACACAGATTTTCCCTTCATCTCATTCTCCTCTACCCATTTGGCATTTAGGTCTTAACTGCTGAATGTCCCAGCAAAACAGCAAGAGCGCAGCTGGGCTGCCAGAGCATCCAGGAGAGATGTTCCCTCTTCTTGATTTAAAGCTGCAAAATTTAAGAGGCAAGGATTCCTCACGGCAAAACCAATCTGTCTTCCTTCTTGCGGAAGACATCCCTGGGCCTCTGCACCAAGTGGCCAAATGAACTTCAACAATGTAGTGGGCCGCAGGTTGGTACCCAGAAGCATGAGGACATTTGGTCCTTGGGGCTCCCATTTCTTGCTTGTTACAAAGGTCAGAACACCTAAGGGCTAACCTTCCAACATTCTAGGATAGGGATCGTCCCTTCATCTCGTTCGCCTCTGATCAAATGGCATTTCAACGTTGCTTGTGAGACGTACCACCAAAATGGCTATCGCATAGCAGGTGTACCCCGTACCCAGGACAGCTGGGACGTGTTCTCTTGAAAGGAAGAGAGCAAACATAAAGGGATAAAGACCCGTCTCCCCAGTAGCAGTCTCTCTCCATTCCACACTGGATCCCTGCATCTCTTGGCCACAATGCTTGTAGCAACTTTAAGCAGGATGGGCTGGGCACACAGCAGGGGTGCCTGAATCTAGAATTAATGTGCCCCCAGTTCTTTCCACACCTCAGAGAATTCAAAATGTGAAGGGACCCAAGTCCCATCAGGCCTGCAGGGTGACATCCTTGTGCATTCTCCTTTGGCCACTGGGCAATGGTGTCTTCCACGTACTATTTACTGCCCTCATAGCAGGGGCCCAGCAGGGACCATGCTGCTCCGGGACAGTGGGTGTCTGCTCCTGGGACACCTCTCACCTAATGTGAAAAGTCTCAATGTCCCCGAGGCATGTGTGCATTTTGGCTCTTGGACTTCCTTATCCTGGATGTGAGAAAGGACAGAAGGCCAAAGGGCTTCACTTTCATCATTCCACAACAGGGATCTTCCCTTCAACTTCTTCCCCTCTGCCCAATTCTCAGTTCAGACTTACTTGTTACTTGTCCCACCAAAATACCTGGAGTACAGCAGGGGTCCCAGGGGACACAGGACAGCTGGCACCTGTTCTCCTGGACAGAAGGCAGCAAACTGAAAGGCAGCAGTGACATGCCCCTAGAATGCTAGGTGATTGTCACATTCCCCCCGTAGTTCTGGAGAACACAAGAAGAAAGGGTAGCACGGTGGTGAATGGCCCCAAAGTTGTAAGTTAAAAGACCCCATTTTAATAATCCCAGTACTGTAATGTCCTGCTAGCTTGAACCTCGGTCAATCACCTATGCTCTCTGGGCATAGTTTCCTCAATGACCAAAGAAGGGGACTGAATAAGACCCTTTCTATGGGCCCTTACAGCTGTAACTCATGGCGCTCTGGGACACTGCTCTGCCCTTCAGAGTTGGGGTGACTCTGTCCCTGAAGCTGCACCTATCGAAGCCTGCACCTAAAGAACAGTTCCTTTTTATTCTCTGCACACCTCCCTGCTTTCAAAGTAAAGAGGTTGATAAACTCATGGCTCACTTTACTTCACCCGACAAAAGACAGAAGCAGCTGGAACTGCTCTCCTGCACCTGAGGCAGGAACTGGGTGCAAAAGTCAAAAGTAGGGGAGCCGGAAGGAAGTGAGCACTGCATGTTAGCCTTTGTGAAAGGGAGAGGCAAAGGGAGCCACTGACACAGATTTACAGCTGCAAGGAACCCTGTTCTACACAAACTTCTCACCTAATATGAAAAGGCACTATGTCCCAGAGGAATGTGGCCATTTTGTGTCTTGGGCTTCCTTATCCTAGATGTGAGAAAGGACAGAAGGCCCAATGGCTTAACTTTCATTGTTCCACAAAAGAGGTCTTCCTTTCATCTGATTCTCCTCTGTCCAATTTCCAATTCTGACTTACTGGTACATATCCTACTGCTAGAGCACAGCAGGAGTGATAGACGACACAGGACAGCTGGAACCTGTTCTCCTCGACAGAATGCAGGAAACTGAAAGGGAAAAAGACATCTCACCACAATCCCAGTCTATCATCCATCCGGAGAGATCGTTGCAACTATGGGCTAAAATCCATGGAGGGACTTCTACCGGGATGGCATGCGTGCACAACAGCGGTCCCTGAATATGCAACCCATTTGCCACGATTCCTTTCTACAAGATAGAGAATACAAAAGATGAAGGGGCCCAACTACCATCAAGCATGCAGGGTGAGATCCCTGTACTCCCAGATTTCTACTTGCAACACTACGCAGCTGTGTCCTTCATATTCTATTTCGTGTCCAAATGGCAGGGACACAGCAGGGGCTCCCAGAGGTGCAGGTCAGCGGCCCTCTCTTCCCAGGACGCCTCTCACCTAATGTGAAAAGGGCCTATGTCTCCATCTCACCTTCAATCTTACATCCCCTCTTCCTTGATAGCATTGCTCAGCCTATCTGCAAAATCTCCCACACAAAGAGGAAGGGAGTGGCTGGGCACAACATTTTGGGGTCCCAGTGGCATGAGGCCATTGTAGGCCATATGGCTTCCTTTTTCCTGGAGGTCAGAAAGGTCAGAAGGCCAGAAAGTTAAAGGGGCAAAAACCCTTTACCCCATCATCAATCTGTGATCATTCTAGTCTTCACCTCTGGCAATCTGGCTTATGCTACCTGGAGGAACTTCAACCAGCATGGGATTCGAACACAGCAGGAGGTCCCAGAGGCATGAGAGCATTTTGGCCCTTGGGGTTCATTTTCAGGGTGTATAACATCCAGAAGCCCAAACAGCTTAGCTTAAATCATTACAGAAGAGGGATCTTACCTTCCCCTAATTCCACTCTCACCAACTGGTGTTTCAGCCTTACTTGCTGGATATGCCACGAAAATGATTAGTGCATAGCAGGGGAGCCAGACGCCCTAAGACAGCTGGTCCTTGCTCTCCTGGATAAAATGGAGCAAAGTTAAAGGGGGAAAGACCTGTCCCTTTAAGAGCAGTCAGTCTCTATTGCAGACTTCATCCCGGGGACTCTTTGCCAACTTGCCTGAAAGAACATCACCTCGAATATGCGTGGCAAACGGGGTCTCAGGGGCAACATGCCATTTTTTCCCTGATGGTTCCTTTGCCTCCATCTTAGAAAGGACAGAAGTAAAATGGGCTTAACTTGCATCATTCCAGCACACAGATTTTCCCTTCATCTCATTCTCCTCTACCCATTTGGCATTTAGGTCTTAACAGCTGAACGTCCCAGCAAAACAGCAAGAGCACAGCTGGGCTGCCAGAGCATCCAGGAGAGCTGTTCCCTCTTCTTGATTGAAAGCTGCAAAATTCAAGAGGCAAAGATTCCTCATGGCAAAACCAATCTGTCTTCCTTGCAGAAGACATCCCTGGGCCTCTGCACCAAGTGGTCAAATGAACTTCCACCACAATGTAGTGGGCCGCAGGTTGGTACCCAGAAGCATGAGGACATTTGGTCCTTGGGGCTCCCATTTCTTGTTTGTCAGAAAGATCAGAATACCTAAGGGCTAACCTTCCAACATTCCAGGACAGGAATTGTCCCTTCATCTCGTTCCCATCTGATCAAATGGCATTTCAGCATTGCTTGTGGGATATACCACCAAAATGGCTATTGCCTAGCAGGTGTGCCCCCGTACCTAGGACAGCTGGTCCCTGTCCTCCTGAATAGAACAGAACAAACATGAAGTGATAAAGACCCGTCTCCCCAGTAGCAGTCTCTCTCCATTCCACAATGGATCCCTGCATCTCTTGGCCACAATGCTTGTAGCAACTTTAATCATGATGGGCAGGGCACACAGAAGGGGTACCTGAATCTAGAATTCATTTGCCCCCAGTTTTTTCCACAAGTCAGAGAATTCAAAATATGAAGGGCCCAAGTCCCATCAAGCCTGCAGGGTGACATCCTTGTGCATTCTCCTTTGGCCACTGGGCAATGGTGTCTTCCATGCACTATTTACTGCCCTCATAGCAGGGGCACAGCAGGGACCATGCTGCTCCAGGACAGTGGGTGTCTGCTCCTGGGACACCTCTCACCTAATGTGAAAAGTCTCAATGTCCCAGAGGCATGTGTGCATTTTGGCTCTTGGACTTCCTTATCCTGGATGTGAGAAAGCACAGAAGCCCTTTAAGGTTTAACTTTCATCATTCCTGAATAGGGATCTTCCCTTCATCTGATTCCCCTCTATTCAATTCCCAGTTCTGACTTACTTGTTACATGGCCCACGAAATTAGTCAGAGTACAGTAGGTGTCCGTGGGAACACTGCACAGCTGGCACCTGTTATACTCCACAGAATGCATTAAACTGCAAGGGGTAAGGACATGTCAGCCCAACGCCACTCTGTCATCCATCCAGAGAGAACGCAGCGACTCTCGGCCAAACACCCTGGAGGAACTTCAACCGTAATTACATGGGCATATAGAAGCTTGTCACTGAATCTGGAGTCCATTTCACCTGATACATTTCTATAAGTCAGAGAAGTCAAAAGTGGCAGGGAGCCGACTCTCATCAAGCCTGCAGGGTGACATCCCTGTGCATTCTCCTTTGACCACTAGACAGTAGTGTCTTCCATGCACCATTTACTGCCCAAATGCCAGGTGCACATCAGAGGCCCCCGTGGCTCCAGAAAAGTGTGCATCTGCTCCCGGGATACCTCTTACATAGTCTGAAAAGGCTCTGTGACAGAGAGGCATGTGGCCATTTTTTCTGTTGGGCTTCCTTATCCCAGTTGTGAGAAAGGACTGAAGGCCCAATGGCTTAACTATCATTACAGAACAGGGATCTTCCTTTCATCTCATTCCCCTCCGAGCAATGCCCAGTTCTGACTTACTGGTTACATGTCCTATTGCTAGAGCACAGCAGGCGTGACAGAGGACACAGGACAGCGGGTACCTGCTCTCCTCGACAAAATGCAGCAAACTGAAAGGGAAAAAGACTTCTCAGCCCAGCCCCAGTCTATCGTCCATCCATAGAGATCCCTGCAACTCTGGCCCAAACTCCCTGGAGGGACTTCAGCCAGGATGCCATGGGCACACAGCAGTGGTCCCTGAATCTGGAAGCCATTTGCAACGAGTCCTTTCTACAAGTCAGAGAATTCAATAGACGAAAGGGACCAAATACCATCAAGTACGCAGGGTGAGACACCTGTACTCCCAGCTTTCTACTTGGAACACTACGCAGGTGTCTACTTCACACCCCATTTGGTGCCCAAATGCAAGAACACAGCAGGGTCTCCCAGATGCTGCAGGACAGCGGGCATCTATTCCCAGCACCCTTCTCACCTACAGTGAAAAGTTCCTATGTCTCTATCTCATTTTTTGTCTTCCAGCCCCTCTTCCTGAACACCAGGGCGCAGCCTATCTGCAACAACACCCACCAAAGGGGAAGGCCGTGGTCAGGGACAATGTTTTGGAGTTCCAGGGTCATGAGGCCATGTTGGCCCTGTGTTTTCCTTTTGCTGGAGGTCAGAAAGGTCAGAAGGCCAGAAAGCTAAAGGGGTATAGACCCTTCACCACATCAACAACCTGTCTTCTTTCCAGACCGCGTCCGTGGCACTATGGGCCCAGGTACCTCAAGGAACTTCAAGCAGCACGTGATAGGCACACAGCAAGAGGTCCACGGACATGAGCGCATTTGTCCCTTGGGGTTCATTTTCCAGGGGTTTCAAAGCCACAAGGCCAAACGGCTTAGCTTAAATCATTACAGAACAGGAATCTCACCTTCCCTGATTCCCCTATCCCCAATTGCCATTTCACTATTACATGCTGGATATGCCAGGAGAAAGATTAGTACACAGCAGGGGTACCAGAGGCCTCTTGAGACCTGTTCCTTATTCTCTTGGACAGAATCAAGCAAACTGAAAGAGGGAAACACCTGTCCCTTTAAGGGCAGTTTGTCTCTATTGCATTCTTCATCCCTGGGACTCTTGGCCAACTTACCAGAATGAACATGAACTCGAATATTCAGGGCAAACAGGGTCTCAGAGGCAACATGATATTTTTACCCTGATGGTTCCCTTTGCTGGATCTCAGAAAGGCCAGAAGGGCAAAGGGCTTAGCTTGCATTATTCCAGCCCATGTATCTTCCCTTCATCTGATTCTCCTCTACACATTTGGCATTTCGGTTTTGACTGCTGAATGACCCACCCAAACGGCTAGAGCACTGCAGGGATGCCATTGACCCCAGCACAGCTGGTCTCCGTTCTCCTGCACAGAACACAGCAAATGAAAGGGGCAAAGACCCCTCACCGTAACGCCAATCTGTCTTCACTCCAGACAAGATCCCTGGGACTCGGGGCCAAGCAGCCTCAATGAACATCAACCCCAATTGACTTAGTACACCGTAGGGCGTCCGAGAGGCATGAGACCAATTGCTCCCTGTGGGTGCCTCTTCCTGGATGTCTGAAAGGCCACAAGGATGAAGGACTTGACTGAAATCATTCTAGAACAGGGATTTTCCCTTCTTCTAACTCTCCTCTACCCAATAGGTGTTTCATCCCCACTGGCTGAAAGTCCCACCAAAATGGATAGTGCACATCATGGGTGCTAGAGGATGCAGGACAGCTGGTCACGGCTCTCCTGGACAGAACGCATCAAACGTAAAGGGGTAAAGACCCCTCACCCCAACACCACTCTGTCTTCATTCCAAACGAGATCCTTGGGGCTCTGGGAAAGCTTCCTGAATGAACATCATCGAAAATGGTGTGTCCACACAGCAGGGTGTCCCAGAGGCACAAAACTGTTTGGTCTCTAGGGGTTCCTCTGACTGAATAACCAAAGGCCGGAAGGCTGAATCACTTAACTTTCTAGATGAGACCCCCCTGGGAACCATGGACAACCTGCCCGTACGTACACCAACCAGAACGTGGAGAGGCCATAGCAGGGTGTCCTAGAAGCATGAGGCCATTTGAGACCTGGGGGTTCCTCTTCCTGGATATCGGAAAGACCAGATGGCTGAAGAATTTAACATTCATTATTCCACAACAGGGACTATTGCCTTCATCTGATTCCCCTCTGCCTAACTGGCGTTTCAGCCTTACGTGCAGGATGACCCACCAAAATGGGAAGAGGTCAGCAGGGCTGCAAGAGGACACATGAGAGCTGGCCGCAGTTTTCCTTGACAGAAACCAGCAAACTTAAAGGAGAAGAGATCCCTCGCCCCAACACCAGCCTGAGTTCATTGTAGATGACATACCTGTGGCTCTTGGCTAAGCTTCCTGAATGACCTTCAAATAGGATGTGGTGGGCACACAGCCGGGGAGCCCTGGATAGGGAGTCCATTTCCACCCATTGCTTTCTGCAAGTCAGAGAATTCAAACGTCTCAAGGGACCCAACTCCCCTCAAGTCTACAGGGTGACATCCAAGTGCTTCCCAGCATTTCCCTTGGGCCAGAGAGGCACCTGAGTCCTACATGCTGCAATTCCTGCCCCCAAGGCAGGGCACTGCAAGGTATCCCAGGGGCTTGAGGACGCTGGCCTCTGATCCCGGGACACCTCTCACCAGTTCTGAAAAGGGCCTATGTCTGCCACCTCCTCTTCAATCTTCCATGGGAAGAACAACACTGTAACAGTTGTCTATTCAGGGGACGATAATTACCAAATCATACCCCTGAACCATATATTTTACCGTGAATAGGGTTATAATATTAGATTCACGGACCCCACATGTATGGCTGATGCTGGTAATTGACACAAGCCACTCAGAGGGAAGGTGACTTTGTGTGATTAACGGATGAAAGCTTGTACATCTGGGGAAAGTCTGGGAGGACAATCCTAGTCTATCTAGGATGGGATCCTCCTGGTTTCCCTTGTACATCTGGGGAAAGGCTGGGAGGACAATCCTGGTCTCCATCTAGGGTGGGATCTTCTTGGCTTAGTTTCCTCATTGTGTTCCATTTAAAAAGAAACATTTCCCATCTGAGTTTGGCTCTGATATTGGATCTCTGCATAACTGAAATTTCAACTAAACTGGAGATGATTTTATTTAAAGGATAATAGCCCATACTTGCCTACTCTTTTTGTTCTCTGTTTTAGTTAACCTTGTCGCTAGTTCTGTCTCCTGCAGGTTTAAGCACCCTGCAGTTTCCGGTGACTGCCTAAGTAGGTAGCATTCTTGGAATTCCTGCCAGCTCGCTAAAGAACTGAACTCTGGAATGGGACTCTTTGGGGCAGGGACACCTCTACATCCAATTTCAGCAAGAAGAAGCTATGGAAAATGAGACCTTCACCCCTTACCCCAAGATTTTGAGCCCCAATTGTTTGAGGGGGGGAATGATGATAGTGTTCTGTGTACTTATTTTGTGTTATCCTTGCTATATTGTTTTATTGTTATGATATTATTGATCCTATGTAACAGATACAAAGATCTAGGGGTGGACATTTGAATTATTAATAATTATTTTGGGATGATTGATTGAAGAGATTATCTGGCTGGGATCTAGGGGTGGATCACATTTGAATCGTAAACCAATATTTGGGAATGTCACTGAATGATATGTTTTGCTTTATTGTGAATGATATGTTTTAGTTTCCTGAATAATTGGATCACAATGTTCTAGGATATATAATTTAATTTGAATTATGATTGGATTGTGCATCCTAGAACATTGTGAGGGGTGGAGTGTAGCCAGAATGGACTTTGTTTTCTTTGAATGACTCAGCTTGCCTCGTTGAGCTTCCCTGGACACTGGGGCTTGCTCTTCCGGGGCAGGACCAGAGCTTCCTGTGTGATGAGTTGTGGCGCTGGCTGAGCGGAGGTGTGTTAACGTGGTCTACGCTGGGGGAGGGGCCAAGTCAAGAACCAATCGGCCCTGGTCATTCAGGTGGCGCTTGATGATGTCAAAAACTCTATAAGAGGGGAGAGGACAGCTTGAAGATCCTCCTTTCCTTTTCCGGTTGGAGCCAGAGACGCCTACAGCCGAAGCTGAGCTGCCGGTAGCAGAGCTGACTAGAGGCTAGTGGGTAATCTTCTTACCGTAGAGGGGAAGCATGTATATGATTTTGCCTTATACCATCTCGCTTCTCTGTGGCCTCCTATTTACTCTTGTGAGGCGGACTTATTGGGCCTGGAAGCTTTTGATGAAAATATCAAAATGGGGACGCTGGTTTGTGGGATTGTTACTGTGGAGTGTAAATACATGCTTTAGTTCTCCTGCCTTCTGCCTAGAGAATTCCTTATATCTTGCGGTTCCGGACCTTTTAGGCACATATGAGATTCTCTTTGAAATCATAAATTCTGCCTTCCTAATATACCTTAATAGTAAAATGGACAGAAGCTAGTTGGTATCTCCCTAGGTCAGGTAAAATTGTAGCTTCAATGCATTCCCCTAGTTAATCCCAGAGTTTGGGGAAGTCTGACTTTCAGTGATGCACTTCCATAGGTCACCAAGGTACTTAGATTAATTGCATTTGGCTATGAGAACTCTTTCAAAAATGAAATAGACAGAAAGATATAGGCATCCTTCTTAACCTGCTTAGAGTGATTTAATTCTTAATAAAATCAGTTGGCAAGTCTCAATTGCCAACGTAAGTTGCAACATAAGTCTGCAATTTCTGTCGGGTGTAATCTGGGTTCCTGGACTTACTTGTTGGTATATTCTTTCTCTAGATCCTCTATTTCTAGACTATTTATAATAAGAACAAAAGTCTCATATGCAAGATCCAACCATCCACCATCCTTACAGTTTTAAAAGGTTTGATGATAAGGGTACTATGAGAGTGTTCTCCACATATACTATAATTTTTATCTGATGATTTGGGTTCCTTAAATCCATAAGATATCCAATATTGTTATCAAATCTTTTGTTGAATAATTGCAGGATGAACTCACACACACACACTATATTAGGAAGGCAGAATTTATGATTTCAAAGAGAAAGCTGCCTGTATGACCATTATGAATGGGATGGGCACAGAAAGGGGGGTCCAAAAGGCATGTGGCCATTTGGTTACTGGGGGTTCCATTTCCTGGATGTCTGAAAGGCCAGAAGGATGAAGGACTTAACTTTCATCATTCTAAAACAATAATCTTCCATTCATATGATTCCTCTCTGCCCAACTGGCATTTAGGTCTTACTTGTTAGATGTCCCACCAAAATGTCTAGTGTGCAGCAGGGTTGCCTACCTCTTCCAATACCTGTGATATTCAAATAGTACATTTGTAAATCACTTTGAAAACTTGAAAGCATCATACAAATGAAAACTATTCTTCTCATGATCAGTATGGTTATTATTATTTATTATATGCTCTGCAGCTTTCTGGTGTCCCCTCTCTCCTCAGTACTCTCTTCTTCAGCTCTGGGGGCTTGGTGTTCATCCTCCTTCTCCTTGGGTTGTTATTCTCAATTCTGCCTTCTTTTCTCACTTTGGAAATCTGCGTTCTCAGTACCTACCGTCTGAGTGTGTATGTATAAGCACAAGACTGTGGGAAATATTTTTGCCTACTGGTTGGCATCACAAAAATATGAGCCTGACTCTCTTCCTGGTCCCCACCAGAGGATGTGTTGCCAAAGATCTTCAATAACATTATTGTCCCCAGGCAGAGTGATTCACTTTGTAAATGTCTTGTGGATAAGTGGGTTATGGTTTTCTGACAAGAGGATTTTTCTAAGGATACGTGTGATATGAAGTGATAACATTTTTCTTCCATGGTAAGTTCTTTAAGATTCTGTGCTAATTTTCTCATTAGCCATTTCTTCTTCACGATATTTAAATCTCTATTAAATTCTTACAGCACTCATTGACATTTTGACCCAGTGACAGAAGGCCAGATGATTCTCCAGCAGATCTCCAAGAATCGAAGAGTTTACCCACCATATTTTTTAATAAATAAAATTGGGATCCACAGATCTTCAGTGCACAATTTCAGATCTCATAGTGCTTGAATAGTTTGTTGAGAACTGAATACGTTTAAAAGATGCTGTGTGCCAGAGATGCAATTTATTCTTCTATTTCTCACATGCTGATGTGGAAGCCATCAATGTATAAGCATCATCAATCCAGGGGCAGGGAGTTGGTGGACTGTTCATTTTCCTCCTTTGAAACAGGGAGATAATCAAAGTGCCTATGTCTTAAAATAGCTGTGATATTCAAATAATATATTTGTAAAGCATTTTGACAACCTCAAAGCATCATACAAATGAGTACTATACTTCTCATGATGAGAATGGTCAATATTATTTAGTATTTGTTTATCCCAACTGGCACCTATTACAAAGAAAAGCATGCAATGCTTTTCGGATGACAAGGGTGCCATGAGGCAATTCTCCGTATATATGATAATTTAGATCTAATGATATGTTGCTTATGTTTCTTAAATCCGTATGAAATCCAATATTGATATCTAGTCTTTTGCTGAAAAATCACGAGATGATCTCTCTCTCTCTCTCTCTCTCTCTCTCTCTCTCTCTCTCTCTCTCTCTCTTTCACACACACACACACACACACACACACACACACACACACACACACATTCAAAAAAAAACTCCACCACTAAATGCTGCTGTTTGGATCAAAAGACACTTGTCAAATCCTATATGATCCAGTAAGGCTGAAATGCCAATTGGGCACAGGGGAATCAGATGAAGGGAAGATCCCCTCTATGGAATGATGAAAGTTTAACCCTTTGAACTTCTGTCCTTTCTGACACCCCAAAAGGGCCTCACACCTCTGGGACCCCAAAGATGTGTACCCATCCTCTCACTTGCCCTCTTTGGTGGGAGTTGTTTCAGACAGGGTGAACACTGGAATCAGGGAAGAAGGACTAGAAGACTGAATGAGTGATGGAGGCATAGGCCTTTTTCAGGTTAGGTGAGAGGTGTCTGGGGAGCAGAGGCTCCCCATTGTTGAACCTCTCAGGCTCCCTGCTATGCCTCTGGAATTAGGACAGGAAATGGAGCATGGAGGGCACAATTGCCTAGTGGCTAAAGGAGAAAGCTGGGAGCACAAGGATGGCACTCTGCAGGCTTGATGAGATTTGGGTCCTTTCACCTTCTGACTTCTCTTATTTATAGAAAGGAAGCAGGGAAATGGAATCTAGATTCAGGGAACCCCTGCTGTGTGCTCACCCTCCCCCACCCCATCCTGATTTAAGTTCCTACAGGGATGTTGGCCAAGAGTCCCTGGGGTATCGTCAGGAAAGGTGATTGAATTGTGTTGCTTTGAGGGGGTCTTTGCCCCTTTAAGTTTGCTACATTTTGTTAAGGAGAAGACAGGCTGCTAACCTGGGGTCTCTGGCACCCTTGTTGTCATCTAATCATTTTGTTGGGACATCCAGGCTGAAATGAAAATTTGGCATCAGGGAATCAGATGAAGGGAAGATTCCTTTTCCTTAGTGATGAAAGTTAAGTCCTTCAGCCTTCTTGTCTTTCAGATATCCAGAAAGAGAAACCCACAGTGACCAAATGGCGTCTTGCCTCTGGGACCCTGTGCTATGTGGCAAGCCCTTTGTGCTTGATATTCGTTCAGGCAGCTTGGTCCAGAGTCCCAGGGATCTCATCTGGAATGAAGACAGATTGATGTTGGTATTAGGGGGTCTGTGCCCCCCTTTAAGTTTGCTGTGTTCTGTCCAGGAGAACAGGGGCCAACTATCCTGGGGCCTCTGGCACCCCTGCTGGGATCTAGCCATTTTTCGAGACATTCAGCAAGTAAGGCTGAAATGCCAGTTCTGTAGAGGGCAATCAGGTGAAGGGAAGATCACTGTTCCAGAATGATTTCAGTTTAGCCCTTCGTCCTGCTGGCGTTTCCGACCCCCGAAAAGTAAAGCCCCAACTACAAAATGGCATCATGCTTCTAGGACACCATGCTGTGTGAACACCCCATCCTGGTTGATGTTCATACAGGCAGGTTGACCCAGAATCCCAACTATCTCACCTGGAAGGAAGACAGACTGGTGTTGGGGTCAGGGGTCTTTGCCCCTTTGACTTTGCTGGGTTTTTTTTTTTTTTCACGAAAACAGGGGCCAACTGCCCTGGCCCTCTGGCTAACCTGCTGTGCTCTAGGCATTTTGGTGAAACATCCAGCAAGTAAGATTGAAATCCCAATTGATCAGAGGTGAAGCAGAAGAAGGTAAGATCCTTTTTCTGGAATGATGAAAGTTAAGCTCTTCAGCCTTCTGGCCTTTCAGTAATCCGGGAAAAGTAACCCCCAGGGACAAAATGGCCTCATGCCTCTGGAACCCCAAAACTGTGATGCCCACCCCTCCCTTTCTGTCTTTGATGGGACTTGATATAGACAGCCTGGGCACTGGAGTCATGGAAGAGGAGCGGAAAGTTTGAAGGACACATCAGAGGCATAGGCTATTTTCAGGTTAGGTGAGAGGTGTCACAGGAAGAGAGGCAAGCCACCCTCGATGTTTGC
Organism: Trichosurus vulpecula; assembly: GCF_011100635.1. NCBI lineage: Eukaryota > Metazoa > Chordata > Mammalia > Diprotodontia > Phalangeridae > Trichosurus > Trichosurus vulpecula. Next base: position 89,556 of record NW_023494532.1, on the reverse strand, counting down.
CATTTGGGCAGGAAATGGAGAAAGTAGGACATAATTGCCTAGTGTGCATAGGGGAATACTGGGATAGGAGGGATCTCACCTTCCAGGTGTGATGGGAGTTGGGTCCCTTCACCTTTTGACTTCTCTGACTTGGAGAAAGGAATGAGAGGAAATGCACTCTAGATTCAGAGACCCTCTGCTGTGTGCCAACCCCATCCTGGTTAAGGTTCCTCCAGGGAGGTTGTCCAAGAGTCCCAGGGATCTAGTCTATAATGGAGACAGACTGCTATTGGGGAACATGTCTTTGCCCCTTTAAGTTTGCTGTGTTCTGTTGACAAGAACAGGTGCCAGCAGTCCTGGGGCCTCTGGAACTCCATTTGTGTTCCAGGCATTTAGGTGGAACATCCAGCAAGTAAGGATGAAATTCCAGTTTGGCAGAGAGGAATCAGATGAAGGGAAGATCGCTGTTCCGTAATGATGAAAGTTAAACCCTATGGGCTCCTGGCCTTTTTAACATCCAGGAACAGGAAGCCTCAGGAACAAAACGGCCTCAGGACTCTAGAACACCCTGCTGTGTGCCCACCTCTTTCTGGTTGGTGTTCATACAGGCAGTTTGGCCATGATTCCCAGGGATCTTGTCTGAAAAGTTAAGTCCTTTGGCCTTTTGGCTTTTGAGATATCCAGGAAGAGATTTCCCCAGGGGCCAAATGGCCTCATGCCTCTGGGATATCCTGCTGTGTGGCCAGAACATTTTGGTTATGTTCATTAAGGCAGCTTGGCCCTGAGTGCCTGGAATGCAGACAGATTGGTGTTGGTAGGAGGGGTCTTTACCCCTTTAAGTTTACTGTGTTCTGTCAAAGCGAACAGGGGCCAGCTGTCCTGGGGCCCTGCTGTACTCTAGCCATTTTTGTGGGACATCCTGTGAGTAAAGTAAGAGGGGAATCAGATGAAGGGAAGATCCCTGTTCCAGAATGATAAAAGTTAAGCCCTTCATCATTCTGGCCTTTTAGACATCCATAAAAGGAATCCCCATGGACAAAATAACCTCATGCCTCTGGACCCCAAAACTGTGTTGCCCAACACCTCTCTACTCTCTTTGGTTGGTGTTCATACATTGGAGTCAGGGAAGAGGGTTTGAAGGATTGAAGGAAAGGTGGGATACATAGGCAATTTTCAGATTAGGTAAGAGGTGTTCCAGGAACAGAGTTCTGCCATCCTCGAATCTCTCAGACCCCTGCTGTGCCCCTGCCATTTGTGCAGGTATTTCAGCATATAGGACTTAATTGTCCAGTAGCCCTAGGAGGACAGGGGACAGCTGTCCTGGGGGATCTGGTAGCACAGGGATGTCACCCTCCAAGCTTGATGGGACTTGCGTACCTTCACCTTTTGACTTCTGACCTGCAGAAAGGAATGGGGGGAGTGGGACTGTAGATACAGGGACCCCCTGATGTGTTCCCACACCCATCATAGTTAAAGTTTCAGCAGGGAGGTTGGCCAAGAGTCCCAGCAATATTATCTTGAATGAAAACAGCCTTGTGTTGGGGCCAGGGGTCCTTGACACTTTAAGTTTGTTGACTTCTGACCAGGAGAATATGGTCCAGCTGTCCTAGGGCCTCTGGCACCCCTGCTATGATCTAGCCATTTTGTTGGGACATCCAGCAAATAAGACCAAAATGCCAATTGGGCAGATGGGAATCAGATGAAGGAAAGATCCATGTTCCAGAATGATTTAAGTTAAGCCCTTAGTTCTTCCGGCCTTTCTGACCCACTAGAAAAGGAACCACTAGAAACAAAATGACCTCATGCTTCTAAGAAAGCCTGCTCTGTGCCCACACCATTCTGGTTGATGTTCATACAGGCATGTTAAGCATGATTCCCAGGGATCTTCTCTGGAATGAAGACAAATTAGTGTTGGGGGGAGAGGTCTTTGCCCCTTTGACTTTGCTGGTTTCTGTCCAGGAAATCAGGGGCCAACTGTCCTGGGACCTTTGGGACCCCCTGCTGTGCCCCTGCCATTTGAGCAGGAAATGGAGAATGTAGGACACAATTGCCTAGTGGCCCAAGGAGAATTCTGGGCATACAGGGATGTCACCCTGTAGGCTTGATGGGAGTTGGAGTCCCTGCACCTTTAGATTTCTCTGCTTTGCAGAAAGTAATGGAGGGAAATGGACTCTAGAGTCAAAGACACCCAGCTGTGTGGGCACCCCGTACTGCTTGAAGTTTATCCAGACAGCCTGTGCCAGAGTCCCAGGTAATTGGTCTACAATGAAGACAGATTGGTGTTGGGGTGTGGGATTGTTGCCACTTTAGGCTTGCTGCCTTCTGTGCAGCAGAACAGGGGGCCATCTGTCCTAGGGCTTCTGGCACTCTTGTTATGCTCTAGCCATTTTGGTGGGACATCCAGCAAGTAATGCCAAAATGCCAATTGGGCAGAGGGGAATCAGATGAAAGGAAGATCCCTGTTCTGGCATGTTTTAAGTTAAGCCCTTCAGCCTTCTGATCTTTCTGATATCCAGGAAAAGGAAGCCCTGGGGTCCAAATAGCCTCAATCCTCTGTGATCCCAAAACTGTGTGCTCAACCCCTCCCTTTTCCTCTTTGGTAGGAATTTATACAGACAGGCTCTGCACTGGAATCAAGGAAGCTGGGTTGGAAGATTGAAGGAGATGACTGAGACATAGGCTCTTTTCCAGTTAGGTGAGAAGTGTCCTGAGAACATATGCCCACCATCTTAGAGCCTTTCATACCGCATGCTGTGCCACTGCAGTTTGGACAGAAAATGGAGAATGTAGGACACAACTACCTAGTGGGCATAGGGGAATGCTGGGAGTACGGGAATGTCACCCTGCAGGCTTGATGGGAGTTGGGTACCTTTATCTTTTAACTTCTCTTACTTGCTGAAAAGATGGGGGAAAAGGACTTTAGAACCAGGGACCCCATGCTGTGTGTCCACCACATTCTGCTTGTAGTTCCTGCAGGAAGATGGCTCAGAGTTCAAGGAATGTCGTCTAGAATGAAGACAGGCTTGTGTTGGGTGAAGGGTCTTTGCCCCTTTAAGTTTGCTGAGTTTTTTCCAGGAGAATAGGGACAAGTTGTCCTGGGGACTCTGGCATCCCTGATGTGCTCTAGTCATTTTGGTGGAACATCCAGCAAGTAAGACCAAAATGCCTATTCGGCAGAGGGGAATTAGATGATGGGAAGATCCCTGTTCTATAATGATTTAACTTAACCCCTTTGGCCTTCTGGCCTTCCTAACCCACAGGAAAAGGAACCCCCAAGTTACAAAAATGCCTCCTGCCACTAGGACAACCTGCATACAGGCATTTTGGGTGTGATTCCCAGGGATCTTGTCTGGAAAGAAGAGAGACTGGTGTTGGGGGGTGGGGTCTTTGCACCTTTGACTTTGCGGGTTTCTGTCCAGAAGAACAGGGCACCCCTGCCGTGCTGTATCCATTTCGGTGGGACATCCAACAAGCAAGGCCAAAATGTTGACTGGGCAGAGGCGAATCAAATGAAGGGACGATCCCTATTCCAGAATGATTTAAGTTAAGAGCTTCAGCTTTCTGGTCTTTTTGACATCCAGGAAAGGGAAGCCGCAGGGACAACATGGCCTCACGACTCTAGAATGCCCTGTTGTATGCCAAACTCATTCTGGTTGATATTCATACAAGCAGTTTGGTCGAGAGTTCGCAGGATCTCGATTGGAATGAGACAGATTGCTGTTGGGGTGAGGTGTTTTTGCCTGTTTAAGTTTGCTGACATGGGACCTCTGGCAGCCCTGCTGTGCTCTAGCCATTTTTTGGGATATCCAGCAGAGAAGGCGGAGATGAGGTGCTGCTGTTTTCACCAAAAGACACTTGTCAAATACCATATGTTCCATATACAATCAGTAGGAAGCTAATGAGAGCCCAGATTTCTGAACTGAGAATAGAATTGAAAATTCAAATCAAGGAGAAGGAAGAAGAACTCCAAGTCCATAGAGCTGCAGAACAGAGTGCTGAGGAGAGAGTGGACACTAGAAATCTTCAAACCCAAGGAATGAGTACCATAAGGATAGTGCCAGGCAAATGGTATTTGTGAGTGATTCTTCAACAAAAAACCCAAGGTGGTGGTTGGTGGGAAAGGTTAGGGGACAACTTGGATCTTGGATCTTTCCACTAAAACTGTGTTTTAATCTCATTGTGAATACATTGAGGTGGGCTTGCCATTTTTGGAATGTGATTACTGCTATAAGGAATTGGATTTACATGTTCTGGGATTGATATCTTTGCTGGCCAAATATATGTTCTATTTCCTCTGCCTTTTACTAAGACAGTTTTTCATACTTTATAATACTGAACCTTACAGGCATGTTCATAGTTGCGATCCAGGTACTAAATCTTGCCTTATTGATATAACGTCACATAGTAATCTGCAGCACAGCAGTACAGGATTCAACAATCTGCAGAAAACCAGTCCAGAATGTACTATTCTACATTACGTAAAGCTGCCACTGTTCAAACCACAAACTACAAACTACAACCTACCCCTTTGCTTTCCTCTTCAGGAGTGACTGATCCCAGGCTCCTTCCTGTTGTTACCACCACCTCCCCATATTACTCTGGTGATTTACAATAATAACATCATAAGAGTTCTTAGATGCCATAATCAGCAGTTTAACTGGCTGAGTTTTTTTTCTTTTCTGAAGGATCACGTGGGATTCGATAAGTGTCCTGTGATAATTCAGCCAATTTTACTGGCATAGTTTTATGTGTGTGTGTGTGTGTATGTGTGTGTGTGTGTGTATACTATAATTTCTATCTGATGATTTGTGTTCCCTGAATCCATGTGATATCCAATATTGATATCCAGTCTTTTGTAATTGCAGGATGAACTCAAACACACACACACACACAGGCACGCGCGCCCACACACACACACACACACACACACACACACACACACACTCAAAAAAAAAAGACTCCACCACTAAATGCTGCTAATTGGAACCTAGGACACAGATCATATCCCATACTATCCTTCAGAAAAGAAAGAACTAGCCCAGTAAAAGCTGCTGATTATGGCATCATAGAACCTTTATGATGTTATTCTTGTAAACTGCCTGGGTAAAATGGGGAGGTGGTGGTAACAACAGGAAAGGGTCTGGGAGAGATCATTCCTGAAGAGGAAAGCAAGGACGTAGGATCTGGTTTGAACAGTGATTGGTTTACACAATGCCAAATGTTACATTCTAGACCAGTTTTCTGTGGATCAATCAATCGTGGAGTACTGTGGGTCAAATTACTATGTGGCCCTATCTCAATAAGGAGAGATTCAGGACCTGGATTGCCTGTATGGTTCACAACTGTAAAGCATGAAAAACTCCCTTACTTAAAGGCAGAGGAAACAGAACACTTATGTGGATAGCAAAGAATCAGACCCCAGAACCTGTAAATTCTATTAGTTACAGCAGTAATTATATTCCAAAATAGGAAACCCAACTCAATGTATTCAAAATGAGATTAAAACACAGTATTAGGGCAAAGATCCACTTCATCCCCTAACCTTCCCCACCCACCAACCACTAGGGCCTTCCCTTAAAGAATCACTCATAAATTCTAAAAGTTTGCCTGTTTCCATTCCCCAGTCAGTCCTCTGGTCTGCAGCTTTCTGGTGTCCACACTTTCCTCAGCACTCCCTTTTATCTGTTATGGAACAGACATTTTATTCCTTCTCACAAAAGATATGCTAAATGTGAAAAGTTTACCCAGAAATAATAAGACAAACTCAAACAAGCAGTAATGCTAACTACTATTATATTAACATGTAAAATTATCTAAACATTTACCTCAACTCTGTAGTGCCAAAATGCTCCTGAAACATGTCTGATTGATAAAATTGTGGTGCCTAGGCCAATATATTTATCCTTTTTAAATTTTTTTTATTTTTAGTTTACAACACCTGGCTCTACATAATTCTGAATTCCAGGTTTTCCTCCTCTCCTCCCCAAGATGGCATGTAATCTGACATTTGCTTTATGTATAACACACTAGTGAAGTGTGAAGAAGAATCACAACCAATGGAATGAATCATGAGAAAGAGGAAACAGAACCAAAAAAAAACCCCAAAACAAAAACAAAAAAAGAAAAAAAAGAGAAAAAAAAAGGTGAGCATAAAGTATGCTTCAATCTGCATTCAGACTCTATAACTCTTTCTTTGGATGTAGAAACCATTCTCCATTGTGAGTCCTTTGAAGTTGTCTCTGCATCCCGTGTTGCTGGGTTAGTAGTCTCAGAATCCATATATATGTGGTTGTGTATAATATTCTCCTTGTTCTGCTCTGCTCACTTAGTATTGTATCTTGTAGGTCCTTCCAGGTTGTTATGAAGTCCGTATCATCCCCATTTCTTATAGGACAAGACTATTCCACCACCTTCATATACCACAACTTGTTCAGTCATTCCCCAATTGATGGGCACCCTCTGATTTCCAATTCTTGGCTACCACAAAAAGAGCCGCTATAAATATCCTTGTACATACGGGTCTTTTTTCTACTTGTGTGATCTCTTTGGGATACAACCCTAAAAGTGGTATTGCTGGATCAAAGGGTATGAACATTTCTATAACCCTTTGGGCATAGTTCCAAACCGCCCTCCAAAATGGCTGGATCAGCTCACAACTCCACCAGCAATGCAACAATGTTCCAATTTCCCCACATCCTTTCCAGCATTTATCATTCTCCTGATTTGTCCTTTTAGCCAATCTAACAGGAGAGATGTGGTACCTAAGAGCTGTTTTGATTTGCATTTCTCTAATCTGTAGTAACTTAGAGCATTTTTTCATACATCTATAGATATCTTTAATTTCTTCCTCTGAAAAGTGCCTATTCATATCCTTGGACCATTTCTCAATTGCGGAATGACTTATATTCCTATAAATTTGGCTCACTTCCCTGTATATTTTAGAGATGAGGCCTTTATCAGAGAGACTGATTGTAAAGATTTTCTCCCAATTTACTACTTCCCTCCTAATCTTCGTTGCATTGGCTTTTTAATACAAAAACATTTCAATTTCACATAATCAAAATTATCAATTTTGCATTTTGAAATGCTCTCTCTCTTGTTGTGTAATGAATTCTTTTCTTTTCCATAAATCTGATAAACTATTCCTTGCTCCCCAAATTGCTTAAAGTATCAGCCTTTATTCCTAAATCATGAACCCATTTTCACTTCTTTTTGGTATATGGTGTCATGTATTAGTCTATGCTCAGTTTCTGCCCTACCATTTTCCAATTTTCCCACCAGTTTTTGTGAAATAGTGAATTATTAGCCCAGAAGCTGGCCTCTTTGGGTTTATCAAAGAGTACATTGCTATAGTCGTTGACTTCTCCATCTTGTATTCCTATCCTATTCCAGTGATCCACAACTCTGTTTCTTAGCCAGTACCAGGTAGTTTTGATGACTGCTGCTCTATAGTACAGTTTAATATCTGGTATGGCTAGGCCACCTTCTCTAGCATTAATACCCTAGATATTCTAGACCTCTTGTTCTTCCAGATGAATTTTTTTATTATTTTATCCAGCTCTTTAAAATAATTTTTGGTAGTTCGATTGGTATGGCACTGAATAAATCAATTAATTTAGGTAAAATTGTCATTTTTACTATATTTGTTTGGCCTAACCATGAGCAATTAATATTTATTTAGATCTGACTTTATTCACGTGAATAGTGTTTCATAGTTATGTTCATATAAGCCCTGGGTTTGTCTTGGTAGATAGACTCCCAAATATTTTATAGTGTCTACAACTTGGAATGCAATTGCTCTTTCTATCTCTTGCTGTTGGCTTTTGTTAGTAATGTATAGGAATGCCAAGGATTTATGTGGGTTTATTTTATATCCTGCAACTTTGCTAAAGTTATTATTTCAAGTAGTTTTTGGCTTGATTCTCTAGGATTCTGTAAGTAAATCATCATATCATCTGCAAAAAGGGATAATTAAGTTTCTTCTTTGCCTATTCTAATTCCTTCAATTTCTTTTTCTTCTCTAGTTGCTACAGCTAACATTTCTAGTACCAAACTGAATAGTAGGGTGTATTGGTAAACAAAATGGGCTCTTAGAACTTAGTTCAACCAAGTGCCCTTGAAGAGTTTGGCTTTTGTTTCCTTTGATTAATTCAGCGTATTTCATTGAATCTTACTAGGTGCTAAGCCTATGTGGGTGTGAAGCTTCCAGGACCCTAAGGGGACGTGCTAACTCCAGAGCCAACCATAGCAGCCTAAGTTCTGGTCATTCAGATGAGGTTTGATGACTTCTGAAATGGTATAAGAAGAGAAGACAGAGCCATTTGCTCAGGGCTCTCACTCTTCGTGGTGCGCTGATGCAGAGACTCCAGACAGCTGTAGCTAAGAGCCCTCCAGCTTATAAATCCAGATGCTGGGACTTTCTTGAACTGTGTTAACTATGTATTCGGATTTGAAACAGGCAAGATTTGTCTGTCGATGTTTGTAATTTGTTTGTATTTGCTCCGAAGTTCAGGGTGCCGTCTTTTTCCCCTGAACTAAGTGAATGGAATATGTTTGCTAAATTAGAGTAAGCTTGTCACCCCCTTAACACTGCTTTCCTTAGTAAAGCAGATGAAAAGAACATGGGCTTTGGCAACATGCTTGTTGTTGGGCTCGTGTTGGTCTTTCACCCCCATAACAGCTGCTAGCCGGATTGTTGAAACATAGGGGTGATAATGGACATCCTTGTTTCACATCTGATCTTATTGGGAATGCACCTAGCTTTTCCCTATTACAAATAACACTTGTTGATGGTTTTAGGTAGAGGTTATTTATCATTTTAAGGAGGGCTCCATTTATTCCTATATTTTCTGGTGTTTTTGATAGCAATGGGTGTTGTATTCTGTCAAAGGCTTTTTCTGCATCTATTGAGAGGATCATATGGTTTCTCCTAGTTTTGTTGTTGATACGATCAATTATACTGATAGTTGTCCTCATATTGAACCAGCCTTGCATTCCTGGAATAAATCCTATGTGGTCATAGTGTATTATTCTCATGATAAGTTGCTGCAATCTTTTGCTAATATTTTCTTTAAAATTTTTGCATCAATATTCATTAGGGAAATTGGTCTATAATTTTCTTTCTCTGCTTGTTTTGGTATTAATACCATCTTTGTGTCATAAAAAGAATTTGGCAGGACTCCTTCTTCACTTATTTTCCCAAATAGTCTATAAAGTATTGGAATTAATTGTTCTTTAAATGTTTGATAAAATTCACATGTAAAACCATCGGGCCCTGGAGATTTTTTCCTAGAGAGTTCATTTATGGCTTGCTCAATTTCTTTTTCTGAGATGGGGTTATTTAAAAATTTTACTTCCTCTTCTGTTAACCTGGGCAATTTATGTTTTTGTAGATATTCATCCATGTCCCTAAGGTTGTCAAATTTATTGCCATACAATTAGACAAAGTAATTCCTAATTATTGTTTTGATTTCCTCTTCATTAGAAGTAAATTCACCCTTTTCATTTTTGGTAGTGGTAATGTGATTTTCTTCTTTCTTTTTGTTAATCAAATTGACCAAAGTCTTATCAATTTTATTGTTTTTTTCATAAAACCAGCTCTTTGTTTTATTTATTAATTCAATAGTTTTCTTGGTTTCAATTTTATTAATCTCTCCTTTGATTTTCAGTATTTCTAATTTGGTATTTAATTGGGGATTTTCAATTTGTTCTTTTTCTAGATTTTTCAGTTGCATGCCCAATTCATTGATCTCCTTTTTCTCTGTTTTATTCATGTAAGCTTTTAGAGATATAAAACTTCCCCTAAGAACTGCTTTTGCTGCATCCCATAAGTTTGGTTTGTTGTCTCATTATTGTCATTCTCTTGAATGAAGTTATTAATTGTTTTTCTGATTTGTTCTTTGACCCATTAATTCTTTGGAATTAGATTATTTAGTTTCCAATTAATTTTAGCTTAATTTTCCATGATTCTTTATTACAAATAATTTTTATTGCATCATGATCTGAAAAGTATGCTTTGACTACTTCTGCCTTTCTGCACTGGATTGTGAGGCTTTTATCCCCTAGCACATAGTCAGTTTTTGAGTATGTGCCATGTACCACCTTTTTATCCCCATTCAGTTTTCTCCAGGGGTCTATCAAATCTGACTTTTCTAAAATTCTGTTCATGGCATTAACTTCTTTCTTATTTATTTTGAGTTAGATTTATCAAGTTCAGAGAGGGGAAGGTCGAAGTCTCCCATTATTATAGTTTTGCAGTCTATTTCTTCCTGTAACTCCCTTAACCTCTCCTCTAAGAATTTGTATGCCATTCCACTTGGTGTATATATGTTTAACAATGATATTGTTTCATTGTTGCCTTTTAGCAGGATGTAGTTTCCTTCCTTATATCTTTTAATTAAATCTATCTTTACTTTTGCTTTCTCTGAGATTAGGATTGTTACACCTGATTTTTTTTACTCTAGCTGAAGTGCAAAGTATATTACACAAGCCTTTCACCTTTACCTTGTGGGTATCCCCCTCTTTCCAATGTGTTTCTTGTATTGTAGGATTGGGTTTTTAATCCATTCTGCTATCTGCTTCTGTATTATGGGAGAGTTCATCCCATTCACATTCATGGTTATGATTTCTATATGTGTCTTTTTTCCATCCTATTTCCGCTCTTTTAATGCTTTTATTTCTCCCTTTCACCTTCCATTCCTCAACAGATTTTGCTTTTGACTGCCGCCTTCCTCAGTTTACCTTCTCTCTTGATTCCCCTCCCCTATCTTACCATTTTACACTTGCTATTTTTTCCTTGCCTTCTGACCACCCCCTTCCCTTTTTCCCCCTTTCACCTCCTACTGCCTGTATGACAAGTTAGATTTCTGTGCTTATCAGGGTATGGTATTCCCTTCTTGAAACAGATGTGATGACAGTAAAGTTCAAATACAGCTCTTATCCCTCCCTTCTTGACCTCATCTATAATGTGTTTTTGTGCCTCTTTATTTGATGTAATTTACCGTTTTCTACTACCTCCTTACCTCTTCTCCCATAACTCTTCCTTTACATTTCTTAATTATGTTTTTTATCCTTATATCAATTATTTTATACAGACATCCACAGTGTATGTGTATTCCTTTGAATTGTCATAATAGCTGTACTATTCTCAAGATTGACATATATACACACACACACAAACATATATATACATATATATATATATATATATATATATATATATATCATACATAAGATGATATAATCCTATTTAAAGATGTAAATAATTTGCCCTTACTGATTAATAAAATTTGTGGGGGGTTTTCCTGCTGTTTGCCTTTTTATATCTCTCTTGAGTTTTGTATTTGAAGATCAGATTTTCCATTGAGTTCTAGCCTTTTCATCAGGAAGGTCTGGAGTTCCTTTATTTTGTTGAATGTCCATCTTCTTGCATGAAACTATAGTTCCCTGATATTTGAATTTTTTTTGGCTGCCTGCAGTATTTTCTCCTTGACTTTGTAATTCTGAAATTTGGCTATAATATTTCTTGCTGTTTTCAATTTGGGTTCTCTTTCAGGCATTGATCTTTCAATGAATATTTTACCCTGTGGTTCTAGGAACTTCTAGCAGTTATGTTTGATAATTTCTTCGAAGATACTGCCAAGGGTCTATTTTTCAATATGGATTTCCGGGAGACCAACAATTCTTAAATTGTCTTTCCTGCATCTATTTTCCAGGTTAGTTGTTTTTCCAATCAGATATTTTACATTTTTTCTATTTTTTTTCATTCTTTACATTTTGTTTCACTAGTCCCTGATGCCTTATAGAGTTATTAGCTTCCAGTTACTCAATTTTAATTTTTAATGAGTTGCTGTCTTCATTTTGCTTTTGAGTCTCTTTTTCTAATTGGTTGATTTTAGGTCTCAGAGTGTCATTTTCTCTATTTATTTTTTGAACCTCCATAGCCATATTGGCAATCTTATTGTTTAAGGATGTGATTTCATCAATGGTTTTATTTTTTTCCATTTTTTCCATTTCTTTACCTCCCTAATTTGTTTTTAAAATCCTCCTTTAGCTCTTCCAGTAATGCTTTTTAGGCTTGAGACCAGTTCACATTCCCTTTTGAGCTATCAGGTGTGGGTATAGTGCCCTTGCTATCCTTTTCCAAATTGGTATTTTGATCATCCATATCTCCATAAAAAGAATCAATGGTCCTTGTTTTTTTATTCTTCTTCATGTTTGTTAGTGTTTTCTTGGCTTTACAATGAATTTCTGCTTTTGGGGCTCTTGGCTCTCAGTCCCAGGTTTTTTGTTCTGGGGATTGTGAGTCTAGTTGTTGGCTTTGTGAATTATAGTCTTCAGTTTCCTGAGGTGTGGGGGAGGGGTCTGGAGGAGGTCTGAGGTCTCCTCTTCCCCTGCAGATGCTCTCCAGCACTGTTGCTCTTCAGCAATGGTTTCAGCTGTTTCTTGTTTGTGCTGGTATCTGCCTCTTCCCCTGGGGGTGCAAGGGTATGTCTGGGCTCCTGCTGTTGACCCCTGCTGGCTCTGCCTATCTGTGACTCAGGAACTATGACTGCTCAGCCTCTGAAGCCTCACTTTTGTCTTGTCTATTCCAATAGTTTTTCCTGAGGAATTCTCTGGGTAAGGGGGTGAGGAGAATCTCTGGCTGCATGCATTTCAGATCTTACCAAAATATAGACATTTCACAATTTTCAGACACAGACACAGGGACACAGACAAATTCAGAACATACACAACACAGAACAGAACCTGATGTTTAAGTCAAATTGAAAGCTAAACCAGGTCCCCTCAGAGGAAAGAAAAACCAGGTTTCCTCTTTAGGGATAAACAGAGGCCTTCAATCTTTCTGACCTGTGGTGAGAAGACAATGTCCTGTCCTACCCCCCCAATTGCTCTGAACACACATGTCTCTGCATCCACGTACAGTGTTAACAGAGACCAGATGGCTAGCCCAACAGAAATCTTACCTCTAGAGGTCTGAAACCAGGATTACTACATGGCATTATGTCACTAAGGTGATATTCAGGACTTGGATTGGGACCATGAACATGCCGGTATGGTTCAGAATTGTAAAGTATCAAAAACTCTCTAGTAAAAGCTGGAGGAAATAGAACATTTATTTGGGCAGCAAAGAATCACATCCCAGAACCTGTAAATGCTATTCGTTAGAGCAGGAATTATATTCCAAAAGTAGCTAGCCCACGTCAATGTATTGACAAGGAGATTAAAACAGAGTATTAGATCACAGTCATCCCCTAACCTACCATAACCACAAACCTCTAGGGCCTTGTCTTAAAGAATCACTCATAAATCCTAACTGTTTGCTTGGCTGTGTCCTTATGCCACTCAGTGCTCTGGTCTGCAGGTGTCCACTCTCTTCTTGCTTCTCCTTGAGCTGCCTTCTCTTCTCACTTCCAAAATCTGGGTTCTCCTTCTGAGTGTATGTGTTCTTTTTAGAGCCCCATAGTGTCACAGCATAAGAGTGTGGGTAAGATCTTTAAGTACTGGTGGAATCACAAAGGTACGAGCCTACCACTATTCCCATTCCCCACCAGATGCCTATTGTATAGGTGGCCTATGACTTCAATAACATTATCACTACTGGCAGTTGATGTCTTGTGGGTTAGCAGCTTACGGTTTTCTGACATGAGGATTGTTGCTAAGGACTGGTGAGTTGTGAAGTGATAACACTGTTGTTCCAGAAGACATTCTTTGATTCTGAGCTCATTTTCTCATTACCCATATCTTTTTTACGTTATTTAAATTTGTATTAAATTCTTGGAACACTCATTGACCTTTTGACACAATTGCATAAGACCAGCCAATGTTTGAGGAGATCTGCCAGAAGCCAGGAGTTTACCCACCATATTTTTAAATGGTAAACTGGGGTCCACATATCTTCAGGGAACAATATCAGATCCCATAGTCCTTGCATAGTTTGTTCAGAACTGAATAGATTTAAAAGGTGCTGTATGCCAAAGATACAATTTATTCTTCTGTTGTTCACAGGTTGATGTGGAAGCCATCAATGTATCTTTATTATCAATTATCAATCTGTTTTCAGGGAGATAGGGGACTGTGGAGATTATTGTTCATTTTCCTCCTTTGAATAAGTGAACTTCAAAAATGAACTGCCTACATCTTCCAATAACTGTGATATTCAAATAATATGTTTGTATAGCATTTTGACAACCTCAAACCATCATACAAATGAGAGGTATTCTTCTCATGTTCACCATTGCCTTTGTTACTTATTATATGCTTACCACAACTGGGGCCCATTACATAGAAAAGGATGCCATGCCATTCAGATAACAAGGGTCCCATGAAAGTATTCTCCATCTACACTATAATTTCTGTTCGATGATTTGTGTTCCTTCAATACGTATGATATTGATATCTATCTTTTGTTTAATAATTGCAGGATGATCTCTCTCTCTCTCTCTCTCTCTCTCACACACACACACACACACACACACACACACACACACACAGACACACACACACACACACAAAACCAACTCTGCCAGTAAAAGCACTGTTTGGATCATAGGAGACTTGTCAAATCCTATATGATCCTTCAGAAAAGAAAAAAAAACTCAGCCAGTAAAAGCTGCTGATTATGGCATTATAGAACACTTCTAATGTTATTATTGTAAATCGTCAGCTTAACATGGGAGGGGCGGTGGTAACAACAGGGAATGGCCTGGGAGAGATCATTCCAGAAGAGGAAAGCAAGGAGGTAGGATGTGGGTTGTGGTTTGAACAGTGGCAGTTTAACTGAATGCAATATGATATGTTCTAGATTGGTTTTCGGTGGATCATTGAATCCAGGAATGTTGGGCTGCAGAAAGCTGTGTGGTCTTCTGTCAATAATGTGAGATTCATGACCTGGAGGACAACCATGAATATGTCTTTTCAGAATTGTAAAGTATGAAGAAACTGTCTTAGTAAAAAGTAGGGGAAATAGAACTTTTCTTTCTGCACCAAAGAATCATATCCCAGAAACAGTAAATCCATTTTGGTAAAGTAGTAATTATATTCCAGAAGCAGTGGGCTCACCTCAATGTTTTGACAAGGAGATTAACACAGTATTACTGCAATGATTCAAGTCATCCTCTAACTCACCCCACCACCAACTGGTGGCAAGGGCCAAGTCATAATGAATCACTCACAAATCCTCACTGTTTTCCTGCCTGTGTCCCCCCACCCATTCATCAGGTATGCAGCTCTCCGGTGTCCACTCTCTCCTCAGCACTCTCTTCTGCAGCTCTTGGAGGACCTCCTTCTACATAGGCTAAATTCTTCAGTCTGCTTTCTCTTTAGACTTCAGGAATCTAGGATCTCAGTAGCTACCTTCTGGGCGTACATGTTCTTTTTAGGCCCCCAGAGCTTCTTGACCCATAGTCACAAGAGTGTGGGAAAGATCTTTAATCACTGTTTGGCATCACAAAGATATGGGCCTCACCTGGTGGGAGGAATTAAGTGGCAGATCAGAGCAGGAGTACACAGCCTGTTGAAGATCTAAGCCCAGTTCGGGTTGGGGGTTCTTGCGGAAGAGGTAGTGCTGGTGTGACAGAGCTGGCACATCCCCCCCAAATGTGCAACATAGAACTCTTTAGTCTACAAGCAGTCATACCCCACTGAAAAACTCAAGGGTCAAGTTACTTGATTGGGAATATGGCCAGGCAGCAAAAACGCACCCAGATTCAGTCTCAGACTTTGCATTCTTTCTTTGCTGACAAAGAAGACCAACACATACAGACAGAAGTTAACAAAGTCAAAGAGCATACAACAGAAACCTCCAAGAAAAACATGAACTGGTTCCAGGCCATGGAAGAGCTCAAAAAGGATTTGGAAAAGCAAGTTAGAGAAGTAGAGGAAACATTGGGAAGAGAAATGAGAAGGATGCGAGAAAACCACGAAAAACAAGTCAATGACTTGCTAAAGGAGACCCAAAAACGTACTGAAAATACACTGAAGGAAACAACACCTTAAAAAATAGACTAACTCAAATGGCAAAAGAGCTCCAAAAAGCCAATGAGGAGAGGAATGCCTTCAAAGGCGGAATTAGCCAAATGGAAAAGGAGGTCCAAAAGACCACTGAAGAAAATACTACTTTAAAAATTAGATTGGAGCAAGTGGAAGCTAGTGACTTTAGGAGAAATCAGGATATTATAAAACAGAACCAAAGGAATGAAAAAATGGAAGACAATGGGAAATATCTCATTGGAAAAACCACTGACCTTGAAAATAGATCCAGGAGAGACAATTTAAAAATTATTGGACTACCTGAAAGAGCCTAGATATCATCTTTCAAGAAATTATCAAGGAGAGCTTCCCTGATATTCTAGAGTCACAGGGCAAAATAGAAATTGAAAGAATCCATCGATCGCCTCCTCAAATAGATCCCAAAAAGAAATCTCCCAGGAATATTGTGGCCAAATTCCAGAGCTCCCAGATCAAGGAGAAAATACTGCAGGCAGCCAGAAAGAAACAATTTGAGTATTGTGGAAACCCAATCAGAATAACCCAAGATCTGGCAGCTTCTACATTAAAAGATCGAAGGGCTTGGAATACGATATTCCGGAGGTCAATGGAGCTAGGATTAAAACCTAGAATCACCTACCCAGCAAAACTGAGTATCATGCTCCAAGGCAAAATATGAACTTTCAATAAAATAGAGGACTTTCAAGCTTTCTCAGTGAAAAGACCAGAACTGAATAGAAAATTTGACTTTCAAACACAAGAATCAAGAGAAGCATGAAAAGGTAATCAAGAAACAGAAATTGCAAGGGACTTACTAAAGTTGGACTGTTTTGTTGACATTCCCACATGGAAAGATGACATGTATGATTCATGAGACCTCAGTATTAGGGTAGCTGAAGGGAATATGCATATATATATATATATATACATATATGTTTATGTATATATCCAAAAAAACAAAGATATGGGCCTGCCTCTCCACAGTGGTCCCTCCTGAGGCTTTTTGAATGGGCGCAAGAGATCTTCAATCACATTATCACCACAAGCAGACTGGTTGGCTTTGCAATGAATATCTTGTGGATTAGAGTATTGTAGTTCCCGGATATAAGGATTGTTGCTATGGACTGGTGCGTTGTGAAGTGATAACATTGTTTTCCATAAGACTTTCTTTAAGATTCTGTGCTAATTTTCTCATTAGCCATTTCTTCTTCATGACATTTCAATATGAAATTCTTAGAGCACTCATTGACATTTGGAGACAGTGGCGTAAGACCATCAGATTCTTAACAGGATCTCAGAGAAGCCAGTAGTTTGCCCACCATATTTTCCAAATGATCAAAATGGGTTCCACAGAGGGTCAGTGAAAAATTTTAGATCCCAACCTCCCGGAACATTTTGTTGAGCACTTAATAAGTTTCAAAACAGACAGTGTGCTAGAGATACAATTTATTCTTCTCTTGCTCACAGGCTGATGCAGTAGCCCAAAATATATCCTTTATTATGAATCTCTTGGCAGGGAGCTGGTGGAGTGTGTGGATTATTATTCATTTTCCTCCTTTGAAATAGAGCATTGTCCTAATGCCTACCTCTTCCAATAAAGGTGATATTCAAATAATATATTTGTGAAGTACTTTGTAATCCTCAAAGCATCAAACAAAGGAGAGCTATTCTTGTCATGATCTGCATTGTTGTTACTATTTATTATATTCTTGTCACATCAGGGACCTATTACATAGAAAACCTTGCAGTGCTATTCAGAAGAGAAGGGTGATATGACAGTATTCTCCATATATACTATAATTTCTATGTGCTGATTTGTGTTCCTTAAATCCGTAAGGTATCAAATATTGATTTCTAATCTTTTGTTGAATAATTGCAGGATGAACTCACACACAGACACAGACACACACTCACAAATTACTCAGCCAGTAAAAGCTGATGTTTGGATCATAGGACACTTGTCAAATCCCATATTATTCTTCAAAAAAACTCATCCAGCAAAAGTTGCTGACTATGGCATCACAGAACACTTATGACATTATTTTTGTAAATCACCTGGGTAACATGGGGAGGTGGTGTTAACAACAGGGAAAGGCCTGGGAGAGATCATTCCTGAAGAGAAACGCAATGAGGAAGGCTTTCAGTTGTGGTTTGAACAGTGACAGGTTTACAAAATGTAGAATGTTGTGTGTTAGACTCATTTTCTGTGGATCATTGAATCCTGGAGTGCTGTGCTGCAGATTACTATGGGGTTTTATGTCAATAAGGAAAGATTCAGGACCTAGATTGTGACACTGAACATGTAAAGTATTGTAAAGTATGAAATACTCTCTTAATAATAAAAGGCAGAGGAAATAGAACCTTTATTTGGGCAGCAAACAATAAGATCCCAGAACCTGAAAATGTTATCTGTTAGAGCAGTAATTATATTCCAGAAGCAGCAACCCCTACTCTGTGTGTTAGCAAGGAGATTAAAATAGAGTACCAGGTCAAAGATCCAAGTCATAACCTAAATTTCTCTACCCACCAAGCCCTAGGGCATTGCCCTAAAGAATCACTCATAAATTCTAACTGTTTCCTAGCTGTGTCCTTTTCCTCCTCATACCTCTCCGTCTGCAGCTCTGTGGCCTCCACTCTCTCCTCAGTACTCTCTTCTGCAGTTCTGTGGACTTGGAGTTCTTCTACCTTCTCCTTGGACTGAATTCTCATTTCTGCCTCCTCTTCTCACTTTAGGAATCTAGGTTCTCAATATCTACCTTCTGACTGTATATGTTCTTTTTAGGGCCACAGAGCTTCATGCCCCATTGGCACAAGAGTGTGGTAAAGATCTTTAAGTACTGGTTGGCATCATAAACATAAGGGCCTGGGGTGGAGCCAAGGTGCCACCTGCAAAGAAGGGACTTACCTAGGCTCTCCCCC
Source organism: Trichosurus vulpecula (assembly GCF_011100635.1). Lineage (NCBI taxonomy): Eukaryota > Metazoa > Chordata > Mammalia > Diprotodontia > Phalangeridae > Trichosurus > Trichosurus vulpecula. Next base: position 70,671 of record NW_023494532.1, on the reverse strand, counting down.
AGCATCCCCAAACACCCATAAAAATGGCTCTGAGCAAATTCTAGAACAGCAAAACCCATGGAATATCATAGGGAAGCAGGGCTCCAGTCCAGGATATCCTGGCTGGCCACTGGGTAAGGTCTACCACACAGAACTGGGAGCAGATAGGAGCAGAGCTCAGCATAGGCTGCACCTGGAACAACCAGACCAGGAGCTAGGTGGAACAGGCCTTAGGACCCTGAGGCAGTGAGCTGTGGCAGTTACCAGAATTCTCAACCCACAAACATCAAAGACAACAGAGGTTAGTGGAAAAAAACTGCAGGCACAGAGTGAAAGGAGCTCATGGTTCGGCCACCACCCCGGGGGCAGCAGAGGTGATGCAACTACAGAACTACAGCTGCAGTTGCTTTGAGCCCCAGGCCCACCTGATGGGAGGAAATAAGTGGCCAATCCTAGCAAGAGTGCAGAGCCTGTACAGATCTGAGTCGCAGTTTGGGTTGATGGTTCTTGGGGGAGTAGGAGCACTGGTGTGACAGAGCTTGCTGTGTAGAAATAGCTCTGAAAACAACAGCACAGCCCCTAAACTGGTCTGAAGCCATGGAAAAGCTCAAAAAGGAATTGGAAAAACAAGTTAGAGAAGTAGAGAAAAACCATGATCAAAAAAGGAGCCTAGATATCATCTTTCAAGAAATTATCAAGGAAAACTGCCCTGATATTCTAGAACCAGAGGGTAAAGTAGAAATTCAAAGAATCCATCGATCACCTGCTGAAAAAGATCCCCAAAAGAAAACTCTTAGGAATATTGTTGCCAAATTTCAGAACTCCCAGATCAAGGAGAAAATATTGCAAGCAGCCAGAAAGAAACAATTTGCATACTGTGGAAACACAATCAGGACAATACAAGATCTAGCAGCTTCTACATGAAGGGATTGAATGGCTTGGAAGAAGATATTCTGGAGGTCAATGGAGCAAGGATTAAAATCAAGAATCACCTACGCAGCAAAGCTGAGTATCATGTTCCAGGGCAAAATATGGATTTTGAATAAAGTAGAGGACTTTCAAGCTTTCTCGGTGAAAAGACCAGAGCTGAAGAGAAAATTTGACTTTCAAACACAAGACTCAAGAGAAGCAAGAAAAGGTAAACAAGAAAGAGAAATCATAAGGGACCTACTAAAGATGAACTGTTTTGTTTACATTCCCACATGGAAAGATGATGTGTGTAATTCATGAGACCTCAGTATTAGGGTAGTTGAAGGGAATATACATACATACATGTGTATATATGTGTTTGTATGTTTATATAATACACATGTAAAAATACATATATACATATACACATACATATATACATATACATGCATGTACACACGTGTGTATATACATGCACATATACATACATGTATTTTATATATACATATATGTACATATATATGTACACACACACATATACATACAGAGGGCACAGGGTGAGTTGAATGTTGATTATGAAGGGATGATACCTAAAAAAATAAAATCAAATTAAGGGATGAGGGAGGAATATATATAGACAGAGGGAGAAAGGGAGAGATAGAATGGGAGTAAATTATCTCTCATGAAAGTGGCAAGAAAAAGCAGTTCTGTTGGAAGGGAAGAGGGGCAAGTGAGGGGGAATGAGTGAATCTTGTTCTCACCAGATTTGACCTGAGGAGAGAATAACATACACACTCAATTGGGTATCTTACCTCACAGGAAAGAAGGAGAAAGGAGATAAAAAAGGGGGGATGATAGAATGGAGGGCAAATGGGGGAGGAGGTAATCAACAGGAAACACTTTCAAAAAAGGAAAGTGCAAGGGAGAAAATTGAATAAAGGGTGATAGGATAGGAAGAAGCAAAATATAGTTAGTCTTTCACAACATGAGTACTGTGGAATTGTTTTACATAATGACACATATGTAGCCTGTGGTGAGTTGCTTGCCTGCTTAAAGACAGTGGGTGGGGAAGGAAGAGGGCAGACAATTTGGAACTCAAAGTTTTAAAAGCAGATGTTAAAAAAAAAGTTTTTGCATGCACTATGAAATAAGATATACAGGCAATAGAGCATAGAAATCTATCTTGCCCCACAAAAAGTAAGTGAAAAGGGAATGGGGGGAGTGGGGTGACAGAATAGAGTGCTGACTGGGGAATGGGCCAATCAGAATATATGCCATCTTGGAATGGGGGCAGGGTATAAAATTTGTAATTCAAACTATTGTGAAAACCAATGCTGAAAACTAAAAATATAAAATAAAAGAAAGAAAAAAAAATAAAGATATGAGGCTGTCTCTCTTCCCAGTCTCAACCTGATGCCTATTGCATGGGTAGCACAGACCTTCAATGACATTATCACCACTGGCAGAGGGTTTGGCTTTGCAATTGATGTCTTTTAGGTTAGCTGCTTAGCATTTCCTGACATGAGGATTGTTGCTAAGGATTCATGTGTATTGAAGTGATAATATTGTTCTTCCAAAGGACATTCTTTAAGATTCTGTGCTAATTTTCTCATTAGCCATATCTTTTCATGATATTTAAATTTCTACTAAATTCTTAGAGCACTCATTGACCTTTTGAGACAATGGCACAAGACTAGCTGATCCCTGAGGGGATCTCCAAGAAGCCAGGAGATTACCCACCATATTTTTAAATGATAGAACTGGGGTCCACAGATCTTCAGGGAACAATTTCAGATCCCATAGTCTTTGAATAGTTGCTGTGTGGCAGAGACACAGTTTATTCTCCTGTTGTTCACACAGTGATGTGGAAGCCATCAATGTATATTTATTATCAATCTGTTTGCAGAGAGGTGCTGGACCATGGACATTATTGTTCATTTTCCTCCTTGGAAATAGGGAGATAATCATAGTGCCTACATCTTCCAATAGCTGTGATATTCTAATAATATATTTTTGAAGTATTTTGAAAACCGCAAACATCATACAAATGAGAGATATTCTTCTCATGATGAGCATTGTTATTATTAATTCTTATATGCCTATCACAACTCTCACCTATTACATAGAAAAGGACGCAATGATGTTCAGATGACAAGGGTGCCATGAGAGTATTCTCTAAATATACTATAATTTCTATTTCTTGATTCATGTACCTTAAATCCATGTGATATCCCATATTGATTTCTAGTCTTTTGTTGAATTATCACAGAATGATCTCACACAGAGACACACAAAAACAATTCAGGCTTTTAAATTTGCTGTTTGGATCATAGGACACTTGTCAAATTGCATATGATCCTTTAAAAACTCAGTCAGTAAAAACTGCTGTTTATGGTATCATAGAATGCTTATGATGTTATTATTGTATATTGCCAGGTTAACATGGGCAGGTGGTGGTAACCAAATGGAAGGACCAGGGAGAGATCATTCATGAAGAGGAAAGGAAGGATATAGGATGTGGGTGGTGATTTGAGTAGTCATAGTTTAATTGAATGTAATATGATATATTCTAGATTAGTTTATTGTGCATCATTGAATCCAGGAGTGCTGTTCTGCAGATTCCCATGTGGCATTGAATGACAAGTTATTAGAGAAGATCCTCTATATTAGAGTGTAAGCTTAGCATGTATGTGTCAAGCTCCCTGCCTCTCTTTGAAGACCTTTGGACTCTCCCAATTGGAGACTAACAGGCCTGAACAAAGAACAGGAAACTCTTAAGACAAGGAATAGGAAATAACTCCTGTCTCACTGGAGAAACATTAACGTGGCCAGTTCTTAGGAATGAGGCATGGGGAAGGTGATTCCCCTCTCTTGCAGGAAAAACTTTCTTTGTTCAGGGCCCTATAAAAGTCACCATGTGGGACCGGCACACTGGGATCACCTTCCCTTTCAGGGCCTTGTTTAAGCTGTGTAAACTGGGACCACCACAGCTTTGAGAGGATAAAGTGAAGGAGTTGCCCCAAGAGGTGATGAATCTCTGTCATCTGTGCCTTTGTCTTTGTTGTGTTAACAGTGTTTGTTAGAAATTGTTGATTAATGTGGGTGTGGGTTTGATAGAGTATTTACCCTGTCTTTCAATAAAAACTTTATTCTATTGGGAGTGTGTTTTATTGCCTGCAAGAATCCAAATCCAAACCTAACCTAGTTTAATAGAACAGGCGTTATGTTAATAAGGCAAGATTAAGGAACTGGAGGACAACCATGAATATGCCTGTATGATTCAGAATCATAAAGTATGACAAACTCTCTTAGTAAATGCAGAGGAAATAGAACATTTATTTTGGCACCAAAAATCAGATCCTAGAACCAGTAAATCCATTTCAATACAGTAGTAATTATATTCCAGAAGTAGTAAGCCCACCTCAATGTTTTGACAAGGAGATTAACACACACCCATAGAAATTCAGCTATATATGGAAATAGCAAGGATATGGGCCTGCCTCTCCACAGTGGCCCCTCCTGAGGCTTATTGCATGGGTTCAAGAGACCTTCAATCACAGGCAGAGTGGTTGGTTTTGCAATGGATGTCTTGTGGGTTACCTTGTTATGGTTCCAGGTATGAGTATTGTTGCTATGAACTGGTGTGTTGTGAAGTGATCACATAGTGCTTCCATAGACCGTTCTGTAAGATTCAGAGCTAATTTTCTCATTAGCCCTTTCCTCTTCATGATATTTCGATTTGTACAAAATTCTTAGAGCACTCATTGGCATTTGGAGACAATAGCTCAAGACCATCAGATTCTTGAAGGGATCTCAGAGAAGCCAGGAGTTAACCCACCATATTTTCCAAATGATTAAACTAGAGTCTACAGAGCTTCAGTGATTAGTTTCACATCTCATAGTCCCTAAATATATTATTGAGAACTTAGTAGGTTTCAAAACACGCCATGTGCTAGAGATATAACTTACTCTTCTATTGTTCACAGGCTGATGTGGAAGCCCAACATGTATCCTCTATTATGAATCTCTTGGCAGGGAGCTAGTGGAATGTGTAGATTATTTTTCATCTTCTTCTTTTGAAATAGAAACTAGTCCTAGCGACTACTTCTTCCAATAGTGGTGATATTGAAATAATATATTTGTAAAGCACTTTGCAAGCCTCAAAGCATCACAGAAAGGAGAGCTATTCTTATCATGATCTGCATTGTTGTTACTATTTATTATATTATTGTGACAACAAGGACATATTACATAGAAAACCTTGCAATGCTATTTCCACATATAGCCAAATTTCTATGAGATGATTTTTGTTCCTTAAATCCCTATGATATACAATATTGATTTCTAGTCTTTTGTTTTCTAATGGTGGACTGATCCCTCAAAAAAAAAACCTCAACAAGTAAAACACGTTGATTATGGCATCATAGAACACTCATGATGTTATTATTCTATATCACTAGAGTAACATGGGAAGGGTATGGTAACAACAGGGAAAGCCTGGCAGAGAGCATTCCTGAAGAGGAAAGCAAGGAGGTAGGATGTGGGTTGTGGTTTGAACAGTGGCAGTTTGACACAATTTGGAATGTTATGTTTTCAACTGGTTTTTGGAGATCATTGAGTCCTGGTGTGCTGTGCTGCAGATGACTATGTGTGGTAATATCAGTAAGGCAAGATTCATGACCTGAAGGATGACCATAGACATGCCTGTATGATTCAGAGTCGTAAAGTGTGAAATTCTCTCTTGCTAGAAAGCAGAGGAAACGGAACATTTACTTCAGCACCAAAGGATCAGATCCCAGAACCTGTAAATGCTATTTGTTACAGCAGTAATTATATTCCAAAAGCAGTCAGCCCACATCAATGTATTCACAAGGAGCTTTAAATACAGTATTAGGGAAAAGATCCGAGTAAGCCTCTAACCTCCCCTGCCCTAACCACCAGCTGCTAGGACCTTGTCTTAAAAAGTACTCATAAATCCTAACTCTTCATCTGGTTGTGCTCCCTCCCCCTCAGTGCTCTACTCTGCAGCTTTCTAGTGTCCACTCTCTACTCAGCACTCTCTTCTTCAGTTCTGTGCACTTGGAGTTCTTCCTCCTTCTCCTTGGATGGAATTCTCAATTCTGCCTTCTCACCTCATTTCAGAAATTATGATTCTCAATAGCTACATTCTGAGTGTATATCTTTTTTTAGTGCCCCAGTGTTTCATGCCCCATAGGCACAAGAGTGTGGGAAAGATCTTTAAGTACTGATTGGCATCATAAAGATATGGGTCTGCCTCTCTTCTCAGTCCCCACTTGAGGCTTATTGCATGGGTTGCAAATATCTTCAACATTATCACCACCAGCAGAGGGGTGGGCTTTCCAATTGATATCTTCCGGGTTAGTGGCTTATGGTTTACTGACATGAAGATTATTGCTAAGGACTGGTTTGTTGTGAAGTGATAACAGTGTTCTTCCATAGGACAATCTTTAAGATTCTGTGCTAATTTTCTCATTAGCCATACCTTTTTCATAATATCAAAAATTGTATTAAATTCTTAGAGTACTCATTGACCTTTTGAGTCAAAGGTACAAAGCTAGCCAATCCTCGAGGGGATCCCCCTGAAACCAGGTGTTTACCCACCATATTTTTAATGACAAAATTGGGGCCCACAGATCTTCAGTGAACAATTTCAGATCCCATAGTCCCTGATAATTTGTTGAGAACTGAATAGGTGTAAAAGATGTTATATGCCGGACATACATTTTGTTCCTCTGTTGTTCACACACTGAGGTGGAAGCCATCAATGTATACTTATTACCAATCTGTTCACAGGGAGGTGATGGACTGTGGAGGTTATAGTTCATTTTAACTCCTTTAAAATAGTGAGATAATCATAGTGGCTACATCTTCTAATAGCCGTAATATTCAAATAATATATTTGTAAAGCATTATGAAAGCCTCAAAGCACCATACAAATTCTTCTCATGAACAGAACTGGTGTTATCATTTGTCATATGCTTATCACACATGGCACCTATTACATAGAAAAGGATGCAATGCTATTCAGATGACAAGGGTACTTGAGAGTATTCTCCATATATACTACAATTTCTATCTGATGATGTTTGTTCCTTAAATCCCTATGTTATCCAATATTGATATCAAGCCTGTTGTTTAATAATCGCAGGATGAAATTAAACATACACATAGACCAAAGGGCATGGCTGAAGTCATTCTGGAACCGGGATCTTCCCTTCATCTGATTCCCCTCTGCTGAACTGTCATGTCAGCCTTACTTGCTAGATATCCAACCAAAATGGCTAGAGCACAGCAGCGTTTCCAGAGGCCCCACTCAGCTGGCCCCTGTTCTCCTGGGCAGAACTCAGCAAACTTAAAGAGGCAATGATCCCAATATCAATCTGTGTTCATTCCAGACGAAAATGCTGGGACACTTGCTTAAGCTCCCTGGAGGAACTCCATTCAGAATGGTGGGCACACAGCAGGGGGTCCAGAAATCTAGAATCCATTTTCCCCCATTCCTTTCTGCAAATCAGAGAAGTCAAATAGTGAAGGGAACCAACTCCCATCAAGCCTGCAGGGTGACATCCCTGTACTCCCAGAATTGCCCTTGGGACACTAGGCAATTATGTCCTACATGCTCCAATTCCTGCTCAAATGGCAGGGGCACAGCCGGGCATCTGAGAGGCTCGAGGACGGTAGGCCGCTCTTCCCAGGACACCTCTCAACTAACCAGAAAAGGGTTAGGTGTCTCCATCTCTCCTTCAATCTTCCAGCCCCTTTTCCCTGACTCCAGTGCCAGCCTGTCTGTACCAGCTCCCACCAAAGAGAGGAAGGGAGGGTTCTGGCACAGAGTTTTGGGGTCCCAGAAGCATGAGGCCACTTTCCCTTTTCCTGTACATCTGAAAGGCCAGAAGTTTGAAGGCCTTAACTTTCATCATTCCAGAACAGGGATCTTCCCTTTAGCTGATTCCCCTCTGCCCAGTTGAAATTTCAGAATTTCTTGCCAGATGTCCCACCAAAATGTCTACAGCACATCAGGGGAGCTTGAGGACCAAGAATAGCTGGCTACTGTTCTCCTGGACAGAATGCAGCAAACTTAAAGCAGCAAAGACCCCTTACCCCAAAACCAATCTGTCTTCATTCCAGATGAGATCCTTGGGATTCTGGGACAAGCTGCCTGAATGAACATCAACCACAATGGTCTGTCCGCACAGCAGGGGGTCCCAGAGGCATGAGGCCATTTGGTCCCTGGGTGTTCCTCTTCCTGGCTGTCTGAAAGGCAGGGAAGGCTGAAGGACTTACTTTTCATCATTATGGAAGTGGGATCTTCCATTCTACTGATTCCCCTATGCCCAATTGGTATTTCGGCCTTACTTGCGGGATGTGCCACCAAAATGGCTAGAGTACAGCAGGGATGACAGAGGCCCCGGGACAGCTGGTCCCTGTTCTCCTGGACAAAAGTGGGCAAATTTAAAGGGGCAATGACCCCTCACCCCAACATCAGTCTGTTTTCATTCCAGACAAAATCCCTGGGTCTCTTGGCCAACCTCCCTGCAGGAATTTCAATGAGGATGGGGGTGGGCACACAGCAGCAGGTGCCTGAATCTAGAGTCCATTTCCCCCCATTTCTTTCTGCAACACAAAGAAGTCAAAAAATGAAGAGACCCAACTCCCATCAAGCCTGCAGGGTGACATCCCTGTGCACCCAGCATTCCCTGAGGCCCACTAGGCAATTGTGTCATACATGCTCCCATTCCTGCCCACAAGGCAGGGGCACAAGAGGGTTCTTCAAGGCTCGAGAACGGTGGTCTTCTTGTCCCGGGACACTACTCACCTAACCTGAAAAGGGCCTATGTCTCCCACCTCTCCTTCAATCTTCCAACTCCTCTTCCCTGACTCCAGTGCCCAGTGCCCAGCTCCCAACAAAGAGGGGAAAGGAGAGGTCGGGTATACAAATGTGGGGTTCCAATGTCATGAGTCCATTTGGTGCTTGGGGATTCCCCCTTATGGATCTCTGAAAGGCCAGAAGGCTGAAGGACTTAACTTTCATCATTCAGGAACAGGAGTCTTCCCATCATCTGATTCCCCTCTGCCCAATTGGCATTTCGGCCTTAACTTCTAGATGTCCTACCAAAATGGCAGGACAACTGGCCCTGTTCTCCTGGATAGAAACCAGCAAAGTCAAAGGGTATATTAGGAAGGCAGAATTTATGATTTCAAAGAGAATCTCATATGTGCCTAAAAGGTCCGGAACCTCAGGATATAACAAATTCTCTAGGCAGAAGGCAGGAGAACTAAAGCATGTATTTACACTCCACAATAACAAGCCCACAAACCAGCATCCCCATTTTGATATTTTCATCAAAAGCTTCCAGGCCCAATAAGTCCGCCTTACAAGGGTAACCAGGAGGCCACAGAGAAGCGACATGGTATAAGGCAAAATCGGATACATGCTTCCCCTCTACGGTAAGAAGATTACCCAGTAGCCTCTAGGCAGCTCTGCTACCGGCAGCTCAGCTTCGGCTGTAGGTGTCTCTGGCTCCAACCGGAAAAGGAAAGGAGGATCTTCAAGCTGTCCTCTCCCCTCTTATAGAGTTTTTGACATCATCAAGAGCCGCCTGAATGACCAGGGCCGATTGGTTCTTGACTTGGCCCTTCCCCCTAGCGTAGACCACGTTAACACACTTCCCCTCAGCCAGCCCCATGACTCATCACACAGGAAGCTTTGGTCCTGCCCTGTAAGAGCAAGCCCCAGGGTCCAGTGAAGCTCAATGAGGCAAGCTCAGTCATTCAAAGAAAACAAAGTCCATTCTGGCTACAGCCCCACTTTCCCACATATTATGGGAAAAATAAAATTAATGTTACATGTTTCCCAGACTTTGTAAACTTGAAGCACATATGAATATGAGTGACTCAATACATTAAAATAATTGATTTGTACAATAAAGTGAAAATGAATGTGTAGAAAAACATTTAGAAGTGCAAGAAAATCAATAGGACCTTGACCCTTTTGTTTTTCCTGTAAAATTTAAAAGTGAATTGATTTTACAAGAATAATACTATCAGAATAGCTCCGTTCTCCATAGCCTCTCAACTCCAACACCCCAACATAAATACACCAATTCTAGGACTACAGTGAGGGAAAAATACTTTCATTATACCATTACATGGAATTTAGAATTTATTTTCTCTTGGCAACAACTATACCAGGTATCGGTTATGTAACTGCTTATTTAGGTTTTAATGATAATAGTCTCCTTTTATTAAAAATTAAAAACAATTTTTATGGGCGCTTGACCTTGAATGATAACTGTTAGGGGCCGAGTTAGAGCTGAGCCCTGTCCCCCTCGGACCTCCAGGCCCAGGGGCCCGCTGAGATAAACTCAGGGCTTTGAGTTATGGGTTGAGCCAGGAGGAGGGGTCTGGCCTTTGTTGCCTCCCTGGCAATTCCAGGTCTTTGCCCGGGCCTGCCTGACCACATGGAACTTTTGGCTCTCTGTCTGGGCTTGCCAGAGTATGTGGAGTTTCCGGTTCTTTGCCTCGACTGCCTGCCTGCAGGGAGCTTCAGGTTAGCGAGGGAAGAGAAGGGGAGGAGAGTAGGTGGAGTTGGGGTGGTCCTAGTTTCTGGTGTATTGATTTTTACCTGTCCTTCACCCATGTAACCAAAGAATGTACCTACGTCACTAAAGATATAAAGTGCTGCTTGCTGAACTAATAAAGGGAGTCCTTTACCATCTTTCAGCTCCCGCCCCATTCATTGTCCATGAGATCAGGTCCTTTGCTAGGCAAAGGCCTGGGGCTTGGGGGGAACCCTGAGTATAGTTGCGAGGCTTCGGGAGCCCGTAACAGATAACCAACCACATTACATCTTACTTCTCTTGAAAATACATCATACATATTATGAGTTATCAAAAAACATTATTGTAAAATATTATTTTACACCAATTGCTCTTACCAACATAATAAATGTTGGGAATAAAAAAATCATAATATATCTTCGTAACTAAGGCCACCAGGATCAACTTCCATACCTAGTTTCCATTAAGTTGCTCTTGAGAAGTATCACAGTAGTCAGGCCTTTCTTTTCTTTGACTCTTGCTTTCTCTTTCTTCATCTTCTACATCTCCCCCACAGTGCCACTATAGTTTTTACAGTGTAATCTAAAACTACCAAAAGAAATAAAACTGAGTTATGAACAAAAACCTAGCTCATAATGAGGTAAACTGACTCTCTACTCAGGACATGCTAGTGAATATATCTATCTGGAAAATTCATAGAATTTCTCTGTCCATTATTATTTTATTTTTCTTATTTTTAAAACATGAAATTTATTTTGAACTTCATTACAAGCTATTCAAATCCATAATTAAGAAAAACAGGAAAAATATTCTAAATATCACATGTAAATGTATTTGTCTATAAACTTCTGCTGTCTGCCAATCGAAAGAAAGGTATAACATTAGTTGGGAAATGAGACAAATCAGCATAACATAATTTAGTAGTTAGACACAGCCATAAGACTTTTTACAATCTTTTATTTATGACTTAAAGAAAATGACTCCTTATAATTTAGGCACATGAACTCTGCAACATATTTACTAATTATTTTTAAAATATTTTCTATTATAAGTTAAATAACTAGATATAGTTACATAATTCAAACAAAATCTCATTTTAACATCCTTAACCTTGGTGATACAGAAACAAAGGAATAAAGAAAAACAAAATACCCTTATATTCCAACATAAATAAGGAGTGTGTCAAAGAACAAATCAGGAAAACAATAATTTTTATTATATTGAAATAAAAAAAGTTTTTGCACAAACAAAATCGATACAACTTAAATTAGAAAGAAGACAAAAAACTAGAGAAAAATTATAGCAAATATTTTTGTTAAAGGCCTTATTTCTCAAATATACAGACAACTAAGTCAAATCTACAAGAATACAAATCATTCCCCAATTGACAAATGGTCAAAGAAAATGAACACGCAATTTTCAAAGAAATCAAAGCTATTCTATAGTCATATTAAAACTTTCTAAATTACTACAGATTAGGAAAATGCAAAATAAAAGAACTGAGGTATCATTTCACAGCTAACTGATTGAATAATATGACAGCAAAGAAAAATAATAAATGTTGAAGGGAATGTGGGAAAACTGGGACTGCTAATTGCACTATTGGTGGATTTGTGAACTGACCCAGCCATTTTAGACAGTCTTTTGCAACCATGAAAAAAGAGCTATAAATTGGTATCCTCTGATCCAGCAAAACATGACTATGTCAGTATTACACATTCAGTTCAGGGGTGGTGCAGCTACAGAGCTCCAGCTGCAGTTGCTTCCCACCCCAGGCCCACCTGGTGGGAGGAATTAAGTGGCAGATGAGAGCCTGCTTAAGATCTGAGTCAGGTCTAGGTTGGTGGTTCTTGAGGAAGGAGGAGTGCTGGTGTGGCAGAGCTGGCTGTATAGAAATAGCTCTGAAATCAACAGCACAACCCCTCAAGCTTGGAACAAAGTACTCTTTGCTCTACAAACAGACAAACCCTGATGAAAAACTCAAGAGTCAAGTAAGTTGGCTGGGAACATGGCCAGGCAGCAAAAACACACTCAGATTCAGTCTCAGACTTTGGAATCTTTCTTTGGTGACAAAGAATGTATGGTTTTTATGCATATATATATATATATGTATATGTATATGTATATATATATATACATGTACATATATAAGTCATTCTTGTGAATGGTACAACTATTATGACAAATGAAAGGGATATACATAGGTTCTGAATGCCTGTATAAATTAACTGATGTAAAGATATAAAATATAAATAAGAGATATAAAGGGAGGGCTATGAGGGAAGTGGTAAGGAGGTAGTAGAAAAGGGTAAATTACACCAAAGGAAGTGGCAAAAAAACATACTATAGTAGAGGGAAAGAAGGGAGGGAGAAGAGCAGTATTTGAGCTTTACTGTTATCTGATCTAGTTCAAGAAGGGAATAACATACTCTGATAAGTTTAGAAATCTAACTTGTCCTACAGGAAGTGGGAGGGAAAGGGGGGAAAAAGGGAGGGGGGAGGGCAGAAGGAAGAGGAGAAGTAGCAAGTGGGTAACGGTAAGATAAGGGAGGGGAATAAAGAGGGAGGGTTAACTGAGGAAAGCGGCGGTCAAAAGCAAAACTTTGTTGAGGAGGAGAAGGGGAAAGGGAGAAATAAAAGCATAAACAGGGGGAATTAGGATGGAGAAAAAGACACAGATAGAAATCATAACCCTGAACGTGCAGGGGATGAACATTCTCACAAAACAGAAGCAGATAGCAGAATGGATTAAAAACCATAATCCTACAATATGCTGTTTACAAGAAACGCATCTGAAACAGGGGGATACACATAGGGTTAAGGTAAAAGGCTGGAGTAAAATATATTGTGCCTCAGCTAAAGTAAAAAAAGCAGGTGTAGCAATCCTAATCTCAGACAAAGCAAAAGTAAAGATAGATCTAATTAAAAGAGATAAGGAAGGACATTATATCCTGCTAAAAGGCACCATAAACAATGAAGCAATATCATTGCTTAACATATATGCACCAAGTGGTAAGGCATACAGATTCTTAGAGGAGAGGATAAGGGAGTTACAGGAAGAAATAGACAGCAAAACTATAATATTGGGAGACCTCAACCTCCCCCTTTCTGAACTTGATAAATCTAACCTCAAAATAAATAAGAAAAAAGTTAAGGAGGTAAGCAGAATTTTAGAAAAGGCACATATGATAGACCTCTGGAGAAAACTGAATGGGGATAAAAAGGAATATACTTTCTTCTCAAAAGTACATGGCACATACTCAAAAATTGACCATGTACTAGGGCATAAAAACCTCACAATCCAGTGCAGAAAAGCAGAAGTAGTCAATGCATCCTTTTCAGATCGTGATGCAATAAGAATCATTTTTAATAAAGTACCATGGAAAAATAAGCTAAAAACTAATTGGAAACTAAATAATTTAATTCTAAAGAGTGAGTGAGCCAAAGAACAAATCAGAGAAACAATTAATAATTTCATTCAAGAGAATGACAATAATGAAACAACATACCAAAACTTATGGGATGCAGCAAAAGCAGTTCTTAGGGGAAGTTTTATATCTCTAAATGCCTACATGAATAGAATAGGGAAAGAGGAGATCAATGATCTGGGCATACAGCTGAAAAAGCTAGAAAAAGAGCAAATTGAAAACCCCCAATTAAATACCAAATTAGAAATACTGAAAATCAAAGGAGAGATTAATAAAATTGAAACCAAGAAAACTATTGAATTAATAAATAAAACAAAGAGCTGGTTTTATGAAAAAACCAATAAAATTGACAAACCTTTGGCCAATTTGATTAAAAAAAAGAAAGAAGAAAATCAAATTACCAGTATCAAAAATGAAAAGGGTGAGGTCACCTCTAATGAAGAAGAAATCAAAACAATAATTAGGAATTATTTTGCCCAACTGTATGCCCATAAATTTGACAACCTTAGAGATAAGGATGAATATCTACAAAAACATAAACTGCCCAGACTAACAGAGAAGGAAGTGAAATTTCTTAATGACCCCATATCAGAAAAAGAAATTGAGCAGGCCATCAACGAACTCCCTAGGAAAAAATCTCCAGGGCCAGATGGTTTTACATGTGAATTCTATCAAACATTTAAAGAACAACTAATTCCAATACTTTGTAGACTATTTGGGAAAATAGGTGAAGAAGGAGTCCTACCAAATTCCTTTTATGACACAAATATGGTACTAATACCCAAACCAGGTAGAGTTAAAACAGAGAAAGAAAATTATAGACCAATTTCTCTAATGAATATTGATGCAAAAATTTTAAATAAAATATTAGCAAAAAGATTGCAGCAACTCATTACGAGAATAATACACTATGACCAGGTAGGATTTATTCCAGGAATGCAAGGCTGGTTCAATATTAGGAAAACTATTAGCATAATTGACCGTATCAACAACAAAACTAGCAGAAACCATATGATCATCTCAATAGATGCAGAAAAAGCCTTTGACAAAGTACAACACCCATTCCTATTAAAAACACTAGAAAGCATAGGAATAAGTGGAACCTTCCTCAAAATTATAAACAGCATCTACCTAAAACCATCAACAAGCATTATTTGTAATGGGGATAAACTAGATGCATTCCCAATAAGATCAGGGGTGAAACAAGGATGTCCATTATCACCCCTATTATTCAATTTGCTTCTAGAAACATTAGGTGTAGCAATAAGAGAAGAAAAAGAAATTGAAGGAATTAGAATAGGAAAAGAAGAAACTAAATTATCACTGTTTGCAGATGATATGATGATTTATCTAGAGAATCCTAGAGAATCAAGTAAAAAACTACTTGAAATAATAAACAACTTTAGCAAAGTTGCAGGATATAAAATAAACCCACATAAATCCTCAGCATTCCTATACATTACTGACAAAGCCCAAAAGCAAGAGATAGAAAGAGAAATTCCATTCAAAGTTACTGAAGGCACTATAAAATATTTGGGAGTCTATTTGCCAAGACAAACCCAGGGCCTATATGAACATAACTATGAAACACTTTTCACGCGAATAAAATCAGATCTAAATAAATGGAGAAATATCAGTTGCTCATGGTTAGGCCGAGCTAATATAATAAAAATGACAATTCTACCTAAATTAATCTATCTATTCAGTGCCATACCAACTGAACAATTGAACTACCAAAAAATTATTTTACAGAGCTGGATAAAATAATAACAAAATTCACCTGGAAGAACGAAAGGTCTAGAATATCTAGGGTATTAATGAAAAGACATGCCAGAGAAGGTGGCCTAGCCATACCAGATATTAAACTGTACTATAGAGCAGCAGTCATCAAAACTACCTGGTACTGGCTAAGAAACAGAGTTGTGGATCAGTGGAATAGGATAGGTACACAAGATGGAGAAGTCAACAACTATAGCAATCTACTCTTTGACAAACCCAAAGAGGCCAGCTTCTGGGCTAAGAATTCACTCTTTTACAAAAACTGCTGGGAAAATTGGAAAATGGTAGGGCAGAAACTGGGCATAGACCAATATCTTACACCATCTACCAAAATAAAGTCAAAATGGGTTCATGATTTAGGAATAAAGGCTGAAACTATAAGCAATTTGGGAGAGCAAGGAATAGTTTACCTATCAGATTTATGGAAAAGAAAAGAATTCACAACCCAAAAAGAGATAGAGAGCATTACAAAATGCAAAACGCATAATTTTGATTATGTTAAATTGAAATGTTTTTGAACAAAAAAAGCCAATGTAATAAAGATTAGGAGGGAGGCAGAAAATTGGGAGAAAATCTTTACAACTAGTGTCACTGATAAAGGCCTCATTTCCAAAATATAGAGGGAACTCAACCCTCTGTTTAATTTCAAAAGGCCTCATATCTGAAGGTGATGGAATACTATTGTGCCATAAGAAATGGGGATAATGCAGACTTCATAACAACCTGTAAAAACCTACACAACATAATGCTGAGTGAGCGGAGCAGAGCCAGGAGAACATTGTGCACAGTCACAGATATAGGGATTCCGTGAGGACCAACCCTGACATACTGCGCTTTTCTCAGCAACCTAAGGGGCAAGGACAACTCCAGGGGACTCACGATGGAGAATGCTATCTTCATGGTATAAGGCAAAATCGTATACATGCTTCCCCTCTACGGTAAGAAGATTACCCAGTAGCCTCTAGGCAGCTCTGCTACCAGCAGCTCAGCTTCGTCTGTAGGTGTCTCTGGCTCCAACCGGAAAAGGGAAGGAGGATCTTCAAGCTGTCCTCTCCCCTCTTATAGAGTTTTTGACATCATCAAGCGCCGCCTGAACGACCAGGGCCGATTGGTTCTTGACTTGACCCCTCCCCCAGCGTAGACCACGTTAACACACCTCCCCTCAGCCAGCGCCACGACTCATCACACAGGAAGCTCTGGTCCTGCCCTGGAAGAGCAAGCCCCAGCGTCCAGGGAAGCTCAACGAGGCAAGCTGAGTCATTCAAAGAAAACGAAGTCCATTCTGGCTACAAAGGGGCAAAGACACCTCCCATCTACACCAGTCTTTCTTCATTCCAGATGATATCCCTGGGAATCATGGCCACTCTGCCTGTATGGCCACCAACCAGAATGTGGGGTCACACAGCTGAGTGTCCTAGAAGCATGATGCCATTTTGACTCTGGGGGTTCCTTTTCCAGGGTGTTAGAAAGGCCAGAATGCTGAAGGGCTTGACTTAAATGATTCTGGAACAGTGATCTTTCCTTCATCTGACTCCTCTCAGTCCAACTGGTATTTCGGCTTTACTGGCTGGACGTCTCACCTAAAGGGCTAGAATGTAGCAAGGTTTCTAGAGGCTCCAGGACAGCTGGCCCCAGTTCTCCTGGACAGAACTCCACAAACTTAAAAGGATAAAGACCCCTCAGCCCAACACCAGCCTGTCTTCATTCCAGACGGGATCCTGTGGACTCTTGGCCAACCTCCCTGAAGGCACATTAAACAGGATGGGGGGGCACAAAGCAGGACATCCCTGAATCTAGAGTGCATTTGCCCCCCATTCTTTTCTACAAGTCAGAGAAGTCCTATCAAACCTGCATGGTGAAATCCCTCTTCTCCCCGTATTCCCCTACACCCACTAGGCAATTATGTCCTACATTCTCCATTTCCTGTCAAAATTTCAGGGGCACAGAGGAGGTCCTGGAGGCACTAAGACGGTGGGCCTATGTTCACCAGACACTTCTCACATAACTGGAAAAGGGCCTATATTTTGGTCTTCTCCTTTGATCTTCCAACCCCTCTTCCCTGATTCCACTGCAAAGACTGTCTGTACCAATTCCAACCAAAGAGGGGAAGGGAGGCGTCAGACACACAGTTTGGGGTCACAGAGGTTTGAGGCTACTTTGACCCTGGGGCTTCCATTTCCTGGATATCATAAAGGCCAGAAGGCTGAAGGGCTTAACCTAAACATTGTCAGAACTGGAATCTTCCCTTCATGTGATTCCCCTCTGCCCAATTGCCTTTTAGGACTTATTTGCTGGATGTCCCACCAAAATGGTTGCAGGACAGCAGGGGTGCCACAGGCCCTAGGACAGCTGACCATTTATCACCTGAACACAATGCAGCAAACTTAAAGGGGCAAAGACCCCTTACCCTAAAACAAATCTGTCTTCTCTCCAGATGAGAACCAAGGGACTCTGGGCCAGATTGCCTGAATGAACACCAACCAGAATGGTGTTGGCACACAGCAGTGTGTCCTAGAGGAATGAGGCCATTTTGTCCTGGTGGGTTCCTTTTCCAGCAGGTCAGTGAGGTCAGAAGGCCGAACAACTTAACTTTCAACATTCTAGAACAGGGATCTTCCCTTCATCTGATTCCCCTCTGCCCAACTGGCATTTGTTCCTTACTTGCAGGATGTCCCAGCAAAATGCAGCAACCTTAAACGGTCAAAGACTCTTCACCATATCACGAATCTGTCTTCATTCCAGATGAGATCCCTGAGACTCTGGGCCAAGTTGCCTGAATGAACATCAACCAGATGCACGCAGTAAGGGGTTCCAGAGTCATGGGTCCATTTTGTCCCTGGGAGTTCCTTTTCCTGGGGGTTAGATAGGCCACAAGGCCATATGGCTTAACTTTCATCTTGCCAGAATATGGATCTTCCCTTCATCTGGTTCCCCTCTGCCTACCTGACATTTCCACCTTACTTGCTGGACATCCCAGTAAAGTGGTTAGAGCACAGGAAGGGTGCAACAGGCCCCAGGACAGCTAGCTCCTTTGCTCCTGAACAGAATGCAGCAAACTTAAAGGGACAAAGATGCCTCACGCTAACATGAATCTATCTTCATTCCAGACAAGATTCCAGAAACTCTGGGCCACATTTCCTGAATGAACATTAACCAGAGTGGGGTGGGCACACAGCAGGGTGTCTTAGAGGTATGAGACAACTATGGCCCAGTGTGTTCCTTTTCTAGGTGGTCCGTAAGATCAGAAGACTGAACTACTTAACTTTCAACATTCTGAAAAAGGGATCTTCCCTTAATCTAATTTCCCTCTGCCAAATATCATTTTGGATTTACTTGCTGTCTCTTGTACCAAAATGGTTAGAGCACAGCAAGGGTGCCAGAGGCCCCTGTACAGCTGTCTCCTGTTCTCTGGGACAGAACTCAGCAAACGTAAAGGGTCAATGACCTCTTTCCCCGACACTAGTCTCCATCTCTTCTTCAGTCTTCTAGCCCCTCTTCTGTTACTCCAATGCCCAGCCTGTCTGTACCAACTGCCACCAAAAAGAGGAAGGGAGGTGCTGGGCACACAGATTTGGGGTCCCACAGACATGAGGCCATTTTGACAGTGGGGCTTCCTTTTCCTGGATGTCAGAAAGGCCAGAAGGTCAAAGGGCTTAACTTTCATCATTCCAGAACAGGGATCTTCCCTTCATCTGATTCCCCTTTGCTGAATTGGCATTTGGGCCTTACTTGCTGGATATCCCACCAAAATGCCTAGAGCACCGCATGTGTGCCAGGGGACCCAGGACAGTAGGCCTGTGTTCCCAAGACACCTCTCACCTAATCTGAAAAGGGCCTGTGTCTCCAACTCTCCTTCAATCTTCCAGTCCATCTGCCCTGACTTCAGTGCCCAGGCTTTCTGTACCAACTCCCACCAAAGAGGGTAAGGGAGAGGTCAGGCACACAGTTTTGGGCTCCCAGAGGCATGAGGCCATTTTGTCCCTAGTGTTACCTTTTCCTGGAGGTCTGAAAAGCTGGAAGGCTGAAGATCTCAACTTTCATCATTCTGAAACAGGGATCTTTCCTTCATCTGATTATCCTCTGCCCAATTAGAATTTCACCGTTACTTGCTAGATGTCCCACCAAAATGGATATTTCACAGCAGGGCTGGCAGAGACCCCAGGACAGCTAGCCCTTGTTTTCCTGGACAGAACACAGCAAAATTAAAGGGGCAAAGACTCCTTCCCCCAACATCAATCTGTCTTCATTCTAGACAAGATCCCTGGGACTCTGGGCCAAGATGACTACAGGAACTACAAGCTGGATGGGGTGGACACACAGCAGTGTGTCCCTGAATCTAGAGTGCATTTGCCCCCATTCCTTTCTGCGAGTCAGAGAAGTCAAAAAGTGAAGGAAACCAACTGCCAGCAAACCTGCAGCGTGACATCCCTGTACTCTGGCAGGGGTGTCAGGGGTCCCTGGACAGCTGTATCCTGTTCTCCTGGACAGAATTCAGCAAACTTAAAGGTGCAAAGACCTCTGTCCCCAACACCAGTCTGTTTCATTTCAGTCAAGATCGCTGGGACTCTTGACCAACTTCCTTGCAGAAACGTCAACTAGGAAGTGGGGCATGAGCATACAGCGGGGGGGAGGGGGAGGGACTGAATTTAGAGTCCATTTTCCCCCATTCCTTTCTGCAAGTCAGAGAAGTCAAAATATGAAGGGATACAACTCACATTAAGCCTGCTGGGTGACATCCCTGTACTCCCAGCATTCTCCTTGGGCCACTAGGCAATTGTGTCCTACATGCTGCAATTCCTGCCTAAATGGCAGGCACACAGCAGGGGGTTCAAGAGGCTTCAGGGCATCAGGCCTCTGTTCCCTGGGACATGTCTCACCTAACTTGAAAAGGGCCTATGTCTCCCACCTCTCCTTCAATCTTCCAACCCCTCTTTCCTGACCCCAGTTCCCAGATTGTCTGTATAAACTCCCACCAATAAGGGGAAGGGAGGCACAAAGTTTTGAGGTCCCAGAGGCAAGAGGTCATTTTGTACCTGAGCCTTCCTTTTCCTGGATGTCAGAAAGGCCAGAAGGATGAAGGCTTTAACTTTCATCATTCCAGAACAGGGATCTACCCTTCATCAGATTTCCCTCTTCTCAATTGGCAGTTCGGCCTTACTTGCTAGATGTCCCCAGCAAAATGGCTAGAGCACAGCAGGGTTGCCAGAAGTCGAAAGACCTCTTGCCCCTGTTCTCCTGGACAGAACACTGCGAACTTAAAGGAGCAAAGACCAATCTTGCCAAAAGCAGTCTGTCTCCATTACAAAATAGATCCCTGGGACTCTTGTCCAAATTGCTCATATGAACTCTAACCATGATGTGGTGGGCACACAGTACTTTGTGGTTTGAACAGTGGCAGTTAGAGCTAATGTAAAAGGATATATTCTAGATTGGTTTTCTGTGGAACACATCCTGGAGTGCTGTGCTGCAGATTACTATTTGTTGTTATGTCAATATGGCTGGATTGAGGATCTGGAGGACGACCATGAACATGCCTAAATGGTTCAGAATCGTAAAGAATGAAAAACTCTCTTAGTAAATGCAAAGGAAATAGAACATTTATTTGAGCAGCAAAGAATCAGATGCCAGAATCTGTAAATCCAATACATTATAGCAGTAAGTATATTCCAAAAGCAGTAAGCCCACCTCAATGTATTCACAAGGAGATTAAAACAGAGTGTCAGGGCAAAGATGTAAGTCATCCCCTATCCTTTCCCAACCACCACCCTTAGGGCCTTGCCTTAAAGAATCAGTCACAACTCCTATCTGTTTGCTGGCTGTGTATTCCCCCCTCCTCAGTTCTCTGGTCTGCAGGGCTCTGCCCTGCACTCTCCCCTCAGCACTCTCCTCTGTAGTTCTGTGGACCTGGAGTTCTTCCTCCTTCTCCTTGGGCTGAATTCTCCATTCTGCCTTCTCTTCTCACTTCAGATACCTGGGTTCTCAGTAGCTACCTTCTGAGTGTATATGTTTCTTTAGGGCCCCAGAGCTTCATGCCCAACAGGCACAAGAGTGTGGGATAGATCTTTAACCACTGACTTTCATCAGAAATATATGGGCCTGCCTCTCTTCCCAGTCACCACCAGAGGCTGATTGCATGGGTGGCCAAAGATCTTAGCAAAGTCCTAACACAAATTCCAAATTGAGTTCTCTTGGGGATGTGTCCTTTTCCCCACACTGCTCCAGCACCCCACTTCCCAGTCCTGGGGGGCATTTGAGTAACAATACCAACAGGGTGAGGTCCCTAGGAGTCCATGGCACTTCCCCGACCCCACCATAGACAAATCTGCCCTCCCTCCTGGGTCCCAAACAGTCGTACAGGAAGTCAGGAAAAAGACACACTCAGCACCATGCTGCAAAGTTTCCATCTCACCCCAGGGCTGAAATCCAAGTGCCTGGGTTTCTAGTGCACCAGTTCTGGCAGGGCATGCCTGGCTTCTGTGGGAATCCCGATGCAGGCAGTTCCCCACATTTGAGCTCACCTCACCAAAGTCAGCTGGAAAAGAACTCACCACATGGAGGTAGTCTTCTTCTCTGTCTGGGTCAATATGTTGGCAGCCACTGTCTGCTTCCTCCTTCTCCTCACCAGCAGCTCCTGTCAAATCTTCATCAACACCATTCTCCATATTTTCTCTGAAGTCTGTCAGAAGGACTTTCTCTGCTTCTGTTCCAACACTCTGCGTACAATACAATCTCAAAACATTCACAATTTCAGCACAGTATTCAGAAGCCAGGCATATCAGCTCAAGCCCTTCCTCTGGCCATCCAACCCTCCCCCTTGCCTCAGCTTGTTCTCCCACAGCCTCTGCTCTGGCCTCTAACCTCCAGAGTGCTAGTGGGGTAGGGAGAGAGAAGGAGAGACTATCGACCAGAGCCCTTGCTCTGGGTTCCTAGGAAGCCACTCCCATCACTGCCACTTGCCTGTTCTCCTTTAGGCCTCTGGGGCTCCACAGAACCATGGCCACCACAAGCACAAAGAGCAATCAATCCAAAATCGTGGAAACATTAAGGCACCCTAGTACCCCAAAATGGCATACTTGCCTTTTAAAATGAAGATCCTGTTCATGTGGTCATTTGTTTCAAAAATCTGGGTAGCAGCCACTGTGAGGGTATAAAACCAACAACAACCAGCTCACAGAATGCTGCAAGCCCAGGTCCTTTTCATCTGCTTTATTAAAGAAAACATTGTTAAAGGGTTAACAATCTTACTTTAATCCAGCATACAGATATCATTTACCTAGTTCAGGGGAAAAGACCAGCACCCTGAAATACAGACCAAATACAATTTGTAGTTATCAATATCTGAGTCTTCAGCTGGGGAGCTCATTACAATGGGTGGCCCAGAGTCATGCAACACTCCTGCAGTGGCTCAGAGCTCCACGAGAGAACATTAATCTTTGTGCACATATATTCTGTTCAAGGCCCAGAGGGCCCTGACCTCACCCAGGCTGGGCGTGGAAAAGTTCCCACCCCCAATATCACATCACATACAAATCAATGACTCCTAATTGTTTCAGTGCTGAGAAATAGAAAAACATCCCACTGTATCTGCCCCATTCAAACAAGGGCCAGAATCATTAAAAGTCAACAGCAAAACATCTCACCTTAATAACTATTGCAACAGCTAGACCCTGTTCTCCTGGATAGAACTCAGCTAACTTAAAGGAGAAAAGACCCCTCCACCCACTAGCAGTTTGTCTCCATTCCAGACTAGATCTCTGGGACTCTTGGCCAATATGCCTGCACAAACTTGAACCAGAATGAAGGCAGGCACATAGCAGGGGTCAATGAATCTAGAGTCCATTTGCTCCCATTAGTTTCTCCAAGTCAGAGAAGTCAAAAGGTGAAGGGACCCAACTCCCAACAAGCCTACAGGGTGACATCCCTCTACTCGCAGCATTCCCCTAGGTCCACTAAGCAATTGTGTCCTACATATGCCATTTCCTGCCCAAATGGCAGTGGCACAACAGGGGGTCCCAGACCCTCCAGGACAGTGGGCCTCTGTTCCCCAGGCACCTCTGACTTAATCTCAAAAAGGCCTATGTTTCCCAACTCTAATTCAATCTTCCAACCCTCTTCCCTGTCTCCAGCGCCCAGACTGTCTGTATCAACTCCCACCAAAGCAGGGAATGGAGGGGTCTGGCACAGAGTTTTGGTGACCCAGAGGCATTAGGCCATTTTG
This sequence comes from Trichosurus vulpecula, assembly GCF_011100635.1. NCBI lineage: Eukaryota > Metazoa > Chordata > Mammalia > Diprotodontia > Phalangeridae > Trichosurus > Trichosurus vulpecula. The sequence goes on along the minus strand of NW_023494532.1, from coordinate 46,777 downwards.
TCCCTGGGGCTTCCTTTTCCTGGATGTCAGAAAGACCAGAAGGCCGAAGGGCTTCACTTTCATCATTGCAGAATAGTGATCTACCCTACATCTCATTCCCCTATGCCTAATGGGCAATTCGACCTCACTTGCTGGATTTCCCAGCAACATGGCTAGAGTACAGCGGAGGTGCCTGAGGCTGTAGGACAGCTAGCCTCTCTTCTCCTGGACAGAACGCAGCAAACTTAAAGGGGCAAAGACAAATCCACCCAACAGCAGTCTGTCTCCATTACAAAATAGATCCCTTGGCCAACCTGTTTGTAGAAATTTTAACCAGGATATGGTGGGCACACAGCAGGTTGTGGTTTGAACTGTGGCAGTTTAACCAAATATCATATGATGTGTTCTAGATTGGTTTTCTGTGGGTCATTAAATCCTGGAGTGCTGTGCTGCAGTGTGGCGTTATGTCAATAAGGTGAGATTCAGGATCTGGAGGACGACTGTTAACATACCTGTATGGTTTACAATGGTAAAGTATGAAAAACTCTCTTAGTAAAAGGCAGAGGAAATAGAATTTTATTTGGGCAGCAAAGAATCAGATTCTAGAATGCTACTCATTAGGGCAGTAATTATATACCAAAAGCAGCCAACCTACCTCAATGTATTCACAAGGAGATTAAAACACAGTGAAAGTATAAGAATAAATAGAGGCTTCCTTAAAATTATAAATAGCAATTATCTAAAACCATCAACAAGGATTATTTGTAAAGGGGATATGCTAGATGCATTCCCAATAAGATCAGGGATAAAACAAGGATCTCTATTATCACCCCTACTATTCAATTTGGTACTAGAAATGTTAGCTGTAGCAATTAGAGAATAAAAGAAATTGAAAGAATTACAATAGGCAAAGAAGAAACTAAATTATCACTTTTTGCAGATGACATGATGATCTCCTTAGAGAATCCTAGAGAATCAAGTAAAACCCTACTTGAAATAATAAACAACTTTAGCAAAGTTGCAGGATATAAAATAAACCCACATAAATCCTTATCATTCCTATACATTACTCACAAAGCCCAACAGCAAGAGATACAAAGAGAAATTCCATTCAAAGTTCCTGTAGACACTATAAAACATTTGGCAGTCTATCAGCCAAGACAAACCCAGGGATTATATGAACTTAATTCTGAAACAGTTTTCATGCAAATATAGTCAGCTCTAAATAAATGAAAAATATCAGTTACTCACCGTTAGGCTGAGCTAATACAATAAAAATGACAATTTAACCTAAATTTATCTATCTATTCAGTGTCATGCCAATCTAACTACCAAAAATTATTTTACAAAACTGGATAAAATAATAACAAAATTCATCTGGAAGAACAAGATATCTAGAATATCTAGGGTATTAATGAAAAGAAATGCTAGAGGAGGTGGCCTAGCGATACCAGATATTAAACTGTACTATAGAGCAGCAGTCATCAAAACTACCTGCTACTAGCTAAGAAACAGAGTTGTGGATCAGTGGAAAAGGATAGGTACACAAGATGGAGAAGTCAATGACTATAGCAATCTACTCTTTGATAAACCCAAAGAATTCAGCTTCTGGGTTAAGAATTCACTATTTCACAAAAACTGCTAGGAAAATTGGAAAATGCTAGTGCAGAAATTGGGCATAGACTAATACCTGACACCATATACCAAAATAAAGTCAAAATGGGTTCATGATTTAGGAATAAAGACTGATACTATAAGCAATTTGGGAGAGCAAGGAATAATTTACCTATCAGATTTGTGGAAAAGAAAAGAATTCATGACACAACGAGGGATAGAGAGCATTACAAAACGCAAAATGGATAATTTTCATTGTGTTAAGTTGAAAAGCCAATGCAACAAAGATTAGGAGGGAAGCAGAAAATTGGGGGAAAATGTTTACAAGTAGTGTCTCTGATAAAGGCCTCATCTCTGAGGTCAATTATATAGGGACTGAGTCAAATATATAGGAACACAAGTCATTCCCCAATTGAGAAATGGTCAAAGGATATGAACAGGCAGTTTTCAGAGGAAGAAATTAAAGCTATCTACAGGCATATGGAAAAATGCTCTGGATCGCTGCTGATTAGAGAAATGCAAATCAAAACAACTCTTAGATACCACATCTCTCCTGTCAGATTGGCTAAAATAACAAAACAGGAAAATGATAAGTGCTGGACAGGATGTGTGAAAATTGGAACATTGTTACATTGGTGGTGGAGTTGTGAACTGATCTAGCCATTCTGGAGAGCAATTTGGAACTATGCCCAAAGGGCTATAGAAATGTTCATACCCTTCTAGGGTTGTATCCCAAAAAGATCACACAAGTAGGAAAAGGACCCATATGTACACAAATATTTATAGTGGCTCTTTTGGTAGTAGCAAAGAATTGGAAATCAGAGGGATGCCCATCAATTGGGGAATGGCTGAACAAGTTGTGGTATATGACGGTAATAGAATACTATCGTGCTATAAGAAATGGGGATGATACGGACTTGATAATATCCTAGAAAAACCTACACAATACAATGCTGAGTGAGCGGAGCAGAACCAGGAGAACATTATACACAACCACAGATGTATGCATTCTGTGAGGGCTAACACTGATGGACTTTGCTCTTCTCAGCAATGCAAGGTGCAAAGACAACTCCAAAGCACTCACAAAGGAGAATGCAATCTACATCCAGAGAAAGAATTATGGAGTCTGAATGTAGATTGAGGCACACTTCATGCTTGCATTTTTTCCCTTTTTTCCTCTTCTGTTTTTATTGCGTTATTTTTAATTCTGTTTCTTCTTTCTCCTGATTCATTACATTGGTCATAATACTTCTTCATGACTTGACATGTGTGTAAATAAGTTCAATGTGAAGTTATACCTAGAAGATATACCGGATTCCATGCCATCTTGGGGAGGGAAGGGGTGGAAGAAAACCTGGAACTCAAAATTATGTAGAACCGAGTGTTGTAAACTAAAAAGAAAGAAAGAAAAAAAAGAAACTAAAAAAAAACACAGTATAAGAGCAAAGATCTTAGTCATCTCCTTACTGTCCCCAACCACCACCCCCTAGGGCCTTGCCATAAAGAATCACTCACAAATGCTAACTACTTTACTGCCTGTATCCTTTCTCTGGTCTGCAGATTTCTGGTGTCCACTCTGTCCTCAGCACTCTCTCCTGCAGCTCTGTAGACTTGGAGTTATTCCTGTGTCTCTTTGGGCTGATTTCTCAATTCTCCCTTCTCTTCTAACTTTGGAAATCTAGGTTCCCAACAGCTACCTTCTCAGTGTATATGTTCTTTTTAGAGCTCCAGAGTTTCATGCCCAATAGGCACAAGAGTTTTTGAATATTCTTTAAGTTCTGGTTGGCATAAGAAAGATATGAGCCTGCTTATCTTCCTGGTTCCCAGCTGAACCCTGTTGCATTGGTGGCAAAGATCCTCAATAACATTATCTCCACAGCCAAATTGGTTGGCTTAGCCATTGATTTCTTGTTGGTAATGGGTTACAGTTTTCTGACATGATGATTATTGCTAAGGACTGGTGTGATGTGAAGTGATAACACTGTTCTTCCATAGGACATTCTTTAAGATTCTGTTCTAATTTTCTCCTCAGCCATTTCTTCTTCATGATATTTAAATTTGCATTAAATTCTTGGAGCACTCATTGACCTTTTGAGACTGGCACAAGACCAGCTGGTCCTTGAGGGAATATCCCAGAAACCAGCAGTTCACACACAATTTTTTAAATGATAAAACTGAGATAAACAGATCTTCAGTGAAGAATTTCAGATCCCATAGTCCTTGAATAGCTTTTTGAGAACTGAATAGGTTTAAAATATGCTGTGTGCCAGAGATAAAATACATTCTTCTGTTATTCACACGCTGTTGTGGAAGCCTTCAATGTATACTTATTATCAACCTGTTTGCAGAGAGGTGGTGGAATATGGGGATAATTGATCATTTCTCTCTTTTTGAAAAGGGAGATAATTGTAGTGTCTACATCTTCCAGTAGCTATGGAATTCAAATAATATATTTCTAAAGCACTGCGAAAACCTCATGGCATCATACAATTATTATACTCATGATCAGCATTGTTATTAGTATTATTATATGCTTATCAGACCTCCAACTGTTACATAGAAAAGGATGCAATGCTATTCAGATGACAAGAGGGGCTTGAGAGTATTCGTCATATATACTATAATTTTTCTATACGATGATTTGTGTTCCTTATATCCATGATATCCCATATTGATTTCTAGTCATTTCTTGAATAATCGCAGAATGACCTCTCTCTCTCTCTCACACACACACACACACACACACACACACACACACACACACACACACAAAACACACCAAAAAAACTCAAGCAGTTAAAGCTGCTTTTTGGATCACAGGACACTTCTCAAATCACATATGATCTTTCAAAAAAGAAAAAAAAACCCTCTGTCAGTAAATCTGCTGATAATGGCATCATCAAATACTCATGATGTTATTATTCTATATTGCCAGGGTAACATGGAAGGTTGGTGGTAACAACAGGGAAGGGAATGAGAGAGATCATTTCTGAAAAGGAAAGCAAGGAGGTAGGATGTGGGTTGCTATTTGAACAATGACTGTTTGACAGATGGTGCAATGTTATGTTCTAGATTTGTTTTCTGTGTCTCATTAAATTCTGGAGTGTTGTGCTGCAGATTACTGTGTGCCCTTATGTAAATAAGGCAAGATTCAGGATATGTGGGACGACCATGAACATGGCTGTATGGTTCAGAATCGCAAAGTATGAAAAACTCTCTTAGTAAAAGGCAGAGGAAATAGAACATTTGCCTGGGCAGCAAAGAATCAGACCCACAAATCTGTATATTAAATTCCTTATAGCAGTAATTGTATTCCAAAGGCAGCAAGCCCCACCCCACCCACCCAATGTATTCACATGAGATTAAAACACAGTATGAGGGCAAAGATCCAAGTCATTCCCTAATGTTCCCCAACCACCACCCCCTAGGGCCGTGCCTTAAAAAATCACTCACAAATCCTAACTGTTTGCCTGCCTGTGTCCTTTCCCCACTCAGTCCTCTGGTCTTCAGCTTTTTGGTGTCCACTTTCTCCTCAGCAGTCTCTTCTGCAGCTCCGTTTACTTGGAGTTCTTCCTCCTCTCCTTCACCTGAATTCTCAATTCTGGCTTCTATTCTAACTTCACCAATCTGGGTATACATTTTCAGTGTATATGTTCTTTTTAGGGCCCCAGAGCTTCATATCCAATAGGCACAAGAGTGTGGGAAATATCTTTAAGTACTAGTTGGCATCAAAAAGATATGCACCTGCCTTTGTTCCCAGTCCTAGCGGAGGCCTATTTCATGGGTGACAAAGATCTTCATTTATATTATCTATACAGGCAGAGTGCTTGGCTTTGCAATTAATGTCTCATGGGTTACGGGTTATGGGTTTTTGATATGAGGATTGTTGCTAAGGACTGGTGGGATGTGATATTAATATTATTATATGCTTATCAGAACTGGCAACTATTACATAGTAAAGGATGCACTGCTATTCAGATTACAAGTGTGGCTTGAGCGTATTCTCCAAATATACTATAATGTCTATCCTATGATTTGTGTTACTCAAGTTCATATGATATCCAATATTGATTTCTAGTCTTTTGTTGTGTGGAAAATATTATACTATTTTATATCATTTCTAATTTCAACTAGACCCAAAGCCTGAATTAATGAGTAACTGGATGAAGATCCAGGACATGGGCTTCTTTGTTCTCTCTAAAAGTTTGCTCAGGAAATACACTTACCACTGTCAACAAGGCCAGATCATTAAAGGATGAGACCCTAATCCCAAGACAGACTACCTCACTTAATATTAACTGACCTTTGTCAACATTCTTTTCATTAAGGAAAATCCTCTTCTTGTATCATGGGGGCCAGAAACGTGAGGTAATACAGGCTTGCTAAGTCTGCTAAAATAACGTATATAAGTTTTCTCATTGGTTTGTTCAGACAGCCAGAGCCTATGCTCTGACTCCTTGTACATACAAGTGAGCTAGCTTAGCTATGCTTTGAAGGAAAATAGTGAACAACATGGATTTTTCTATCACCTAGCTCTGTTGTTTCCTTCAACCAGATTTTGAGGTTTAACAGTCATGGTGCTGTGACTTTCGGATGGCAATGATGGAAACGGGACAATGCAGCCCAAACTTGCCAATGCTTTTGGGTGCCATAGGATTAATTTTTCCTGGAATTTTGACCTTGACAAGGTGGGGGTAAGTTGTCTCTCTTCCGAGCTTCCAAAAAGGACTCCCACAAAATTGGTTGAAGTCTGAAAATTCCCTTTAAGCTACTCTGGGGGCAGGGATCAGATCTGCAGGCAAACACACATAGATCCCCTGGAAACACTGATTGATCTAGAAAATTAACTATGGATCAGTCAAAAACTAGAATTAGAAGTCCAACCACTCCTCCACTCCCTCCCTTCCTTCCCTTGGAAGCCCAGATTCAGGGGAGAAAAACTGCACTTTGCTTTTTCCCTCCCCCTCTGCCTCCCAGGAAAGGCTCTGATCCTGAGGGAGGTAACTCTGTTCTGCTTCCTCCATCTCCCCTTTCCCCCTTCCTAAGGGATGGGATATGGAGAGTCTGAAAAATCAGGAACTCCAAGACTTCCCCAAAGACCATAGGGGTGCTAATAGCTAACTCATGAAAGCTTGTAATTCTCTGTTGTTTAAACTCTGAGCTCAGTCTGTATTTGTTCTGTATTTGTTTTGTTAATTCTCTGTGTGAGAGCATGTGCTGTGAAATGTCTATACCAGGTAAAATCTGAAACGCAGGTAGCTAGAGAATTCTAAGGCTGCAGTTAGGGAAACAGAGACTCTTTTTTCTTTTTCAATGTCTGGTCTGCCCAACCGGACTTGAAGAAAAAAAAAGAGCTGAAACATTTTAGCAGATTCTGGGATTTAATCATTAAAAAGTTTGGAAACTGATTATTTGGAATTCTGGGAGAGAAAACTCCTGAGACTATAGATCACTCCAGGAACTCTCACTGGTGCTAAAACACCCTCCCAATGCTGATCACTTAGGTGAAGTTCACTTGAATTACAATCATTGAGATCTTTCACCACTGTCCTGTCTCTGACCGAGCCAGAGCTGTAGTAAGAGTTAGAGCAGCTAAAACAAACTGCTTTCCTCCCAAATCAGATTAGGAGAGAATGCAGGAGAACTGTAGGGAAAACTTAAATCACCCTTCCCCACCTGGCAAAAGGAGGAGAAGGACAGAAATTCACAGACTGACAGTATCCTGACAGTTCTGTGCCCCTGGGTACCTTTGTAGCCCATCCTTTTTGGCAAAATTTGGAATTGTCACCCAGGTCCTATGCATTCTGCCCACTCTGTCCCTAGCAGCTGCAAACTGCCCTAGGCTCAGTAACTTCTGCAGTTGTGGGGGAAGGGTGAGGTAGATGGATTTGGACTTTCTACCTCCCAGAACTGTCACCACTGGGATACTAGCTTCTGCTCTAGGTAACTTCACACTTCTTTGTTTCAATTGCAAAACTGTATTTTAATTTCTGTTTGATCTGTTTCCTGATTTGTAAAGAGAAAATAATAATGATGGTTGTTATGGGATCAAAATGATAATGATTGTAAAATGCTTAACATAAAGTCTGGTATATGTTAGATACAACATTATTATCTCTCTTTTAATGTAATTGTCAATTTGAAGTGGTTTTTAAATACCAAAAGTAATAAGCTGAATAATTTCTATATGTGGAAATCTGGAAATGCAATAGATGTCATCTGAAAATTATTGTTTCTGTATTTCTAAACTTGCATTGTGTTCCCAAAAATTCTCTTAGATTGTGAAATTTGAGAAGACCATTGTGTGGTAAGAAATGATATTAAAATGATATTTTAATCTGATTTTGATATATGTGAATTGGGTTTTCAAAGGGATGTGATAAAATTTGGAGCTGTTATATGTGGTTATAAGAAGTAAATAATTAATAATACTGACATTTAACCATGAGAACAGACTTTCTGTGTGAAAAAGTTTTCTATTATGAGAATATATCTGGTGATTTAAAGTTATAGTTTCAAATGATGAGATGAAAGATTCTCTGTGCATGGATATTTAGAAATGTGTTCACCTAAATTGATAAATGTGTTGTTTCAAGTTTTAAAATGCATAATTATTTTTAGGGCATTGTTACATTTCAAAATTGTGTAATTTGACAAACAAATGTATCAGCAATATTGAAAAATGTGGTAATCTTTTACAATGCTAAGAGTATTGGGCCTTAGATATTAAAATGTTACCACTAGTGATTAAAATAATTCCTCTTATAATAAGCAAAAGTTAGAGCTTATCAATGTGTGTAAGATTTGATTCCTGAGGTGTCCCTTTCCTCAACCTGTGAGGTTGGTCATTAACCTCTTCGCTTTGTTTAAGCTGAAATAAATTCCAGTACCGACAGTTATGTCAGTAAAAATCACTAATTTATGAGTTATTTTGTCTTATGGTTGAAATGTAAAGAAAGACTGAATAATGGGTTTGAAAGATTTGGAAAGGTAAATAAAGGTTTGATTGGAAATACAAAAGTCAGGTAAGAAGGTTTAGGGACAAATAGGAGTTAGCTAAGCCTCTCCTGTCCCAAGAATCCTAGTTTCAAATGGTTTAAGTTGAGAGTGTGAGAAAGTATTCTAGAAGGCCAAAAAGTTATGTAGCTTGATTTGATAATTATTAGCTCAATGAAATTTGGGACAGTCCTATCTGAAGTATATTTATTTGCTATTTAAGATTTTATTGGACTACAATTTAATATTGTTTTAAGTTCTGATTACAGGGATAGGTCACATGAAGCCAGTAGTAGAATGGCAGGCATTACAGGCTGAGAACTTTTAAAAGTGGATGTCTATGCCTGGGAAAAAGTCTTGAAGATGACCTTGGACACAACCTAGGTAGGATCTTCCTGACTCTATTTCCCAATTCTGCTGTTTCCTTTATGAAAAGGAAAATCCCCACCTGGTTACTCCTAAGCCCTGCTTTCAGCACCTGGTGACTATAAGATTGGCTATCGGATATGACTCAAGCCTGGAATCAAACAGAGCTAAGGAAGTTCTTTCCTTCTGTTAAGATATATAACATGGTCCATCTTTTCTTTCATAGCAAATTTATATTATCAGGAAGTTCTGTAAGCACAATGCTAAATCTATTAGGTAATAGATGGATATTGGAATATCTCTGAGTAATTATAATAGGATACAGGAATGAATAGCTTACAATTTTAACCTATGTTCATGACCAAATAAAGTGATAACATCCTCCAAAAGGAGGAAATGATTAGACAAAGCAATAAGACAAAGATGTAATGTGATAAATGTCTAATTAAATAGGATTGCAAATTTTGAGAAAAAGCAATATGATCAGATTGATTCCTCTAAGAATTATATACAGATGTGTATGATTGGCTCCAAAATTTATCAGTCATGGAAATTCAAGCTAATAAGTGTGTTTTGGTAATAAGATCTTAAATGTGGATTTTTGCACAAAATTTTGTAAAATAGTAGTACAAGTGAAATTATATCTCCTTTGTAAAGTATCTGTCTGATAATTTTAAAAGGAAGATGAGTTCAATTTATGGTTGGACCTTCATATTTTAAAGGATTCTTATACCAGGTACAAAATTTAGGTAAGGTTAGAAACAGTAGATGATATATGAACTGAAGTACTCTGAAATTTAAGTGATTGTACTAAGTCATATTAAGTCAGAATTGTTTGAGAATTTCTAGATCTGAACCAGAGAAGCAGAATTCTCTTTTACTATCTAGGGACCGGATAACTACAATCAGGCATCTGAAAAAGAAAAACGTGCTGCTTTAAATGGACATTGGGAATATGTAACTGTGATTTAAAGCTACTTTGTATAAAAATTGTGCAATTAATTGCTGGTATTAAATCGGAAACATTGTAAGTTTTGTTAAGAATGGTTTGTGGATTATTTTGTGAATGCCATCAAAGAGACATGGCATGACTAAAAGTTTATGATGGTATATGTACTGGGATACAAGGAATTTAATGTTAGTCAACATTGTTAATAATGATTGCATTACTCTGTATGGTTCATGTTTAAGTTTTCTTGTTAATGTAAAACATGTGACATGCAATTTTCCCCCTCTATTGTGAACCAAGTGGTTTGGTCTGTACTTAATGTAATTGTGTAGTTTTGTGAATTATGAGAAAAAAAAAACTTTATTGTAATTTTATTGTAATTGTTTAAACTCAGCCCTGTGTGGCTGGGATACTGAACCATTTATTGTACTGTTTGAACTTAGCCCTGCATGGCTGGGACCTATGTTGTGCTGTTTTTCTCTCAATTATCAAATCATACGTGTTCTGGGAGCTCCTGTCAGATCTGACTACTTCTACAGCTGCCAACTTGTGGATATGAACTCCTTGATCCTTCTGTCACATCTGATGATTGCCCATGCTCCTGAGTGGACATCTGAGCCCATAGGGGACCTTGCCCTCCGGTTTCAAAGGAGCCTGAAGGGGACAGCATCAGACGCAGGCAACCTTCCCAAGAGCCTGGACCAGAACCTGAACGAAGAACTGCTCTTTCCCTTTCTGAGTCCATTGCGTTCCCAAGACTGTTTACTTGTACCTTTGGTGTCTTTAGCTTATTCTATTTAGGTGCTCTAGTTTCCCTATTATGCTCCCTACTGATACTCCTTGCAACTTGCTCCGTCTACTTGTTTACAAGTAGTTTACAATTACTGTCCATCTCTAGGGATGTCCAACCACAGAAAGAAAAAAAAACAGAATCCACCTAGATAAGGTTTTTCCATACCTTAATTGGTCTTCAGGCAAAACTTTCAGTTTGCCTTTGACCAAAAGGAGGAAATGTGGAAAATATTATACTATTTTATATCATTTCTAATTTCAACTAGAACCAAAGCCTGAATTAATGAGTAACTGGATGAAGATCCAGGACATGGGCTTCTTTGTTCTCTCTAAAAGTTTGCTCAGGAAATACACTTACCACTGTCAACAAGGCCAGATCATTAAAGGATGAGACCCTAATCCCAAGACAGACTACCTCGCTTAATATTAACTGACCTTTGTCAACATTCTTTCCATTAAGGAAAATCCTCTTCTTGTATCATGGTTAAAAATACATGGGGGTCAGAAACGTGAGGTAACACAGGCTTGCTAAGTCTGCTAAAATAACGTATATAAGTTTTCTCATTGGTTTGTTCAGACAGCCAGAGCCTATGCTCTGACTCCTTGTACGTACAAGTGAGCTAGCTTAGCTATGCTTTGAGGGAAAATAGTGAACAACATGGATTTTTCTATCACCTAGCTCTGTTGTTTCCTTCAACCAAATTTTCAAGTTTAACAGTTGTTTCTCCTTGGCCTGGATTCTCAATTCTTGCTTCTCTTTTCACTTCGGAAATCTGGGTTCAGTGTAGCTACCTACTGAGTGTAGATGGATTATATGGCATTTGACAAGTGTCCTATGATGCAAACAGCAGTACCTCATGTGCGCCTTACTTGGTGGATATCCCAAAAAAATGGCTAGAGCACTTCAAGTGTGCCAGTGGCCCCAGGTCAGCTGGCCCCTGTTCTCCTGGAGAGAAATGTAATGGGGCAAAAACCCCTCACTTCAACAGCAATTTGTCTACATTCCAGACAAGATCCCTGGGACTATATGCTGAGTTGCGTGAATGAACATCAACCATAATGGATTGGGCATAAAGCAGGGGGTCCCAGAGGCATGAGGCCATTTTGTCCCTGAAGGTACCTTTTCCTGGGTGTCAGAAAGGCCATAAGGCTGAACTTCTTAACTTAGACCATTCTAGAATAGGGATCTTCCCTTCATCTAATTCGCCTCTGCTCAACTGCCATTTCGGCCTTACTTGCTGGATGAGCCACCCAAATGACTAGAGCATGGCAGGGGTGCCAGAGGCCCCAGGGCAGCTGTCCACTGTTTTCCTGGGTAGAATGCAGCAAACTAAAAGGGGCAAAAACCACTTACCCCAATAGTAGTCCTTTTTCATTTCAAACTAGATCCTTGGGACTCTGGGCCAACGTCCCTGGAGAAACGTCCAGCTAGGATGCGTTGGGAGCACAGCAGGGGGTCCCTGAATCTGGAGTCCATTTACTCCCATTCCTTTCTCCTAGTCATGGAATTCAAAAGTTGAAGGGACACAACTCCTATGAAGCCTGCAGGATGACACCACTCTGCTCCCAGCATTCCCCCTGGAACACTACACAATAGTTTCCTCCATGCTCTTTTCCTGCCCCAATGGCAAGAGCACACCAGGGGTTCCCAGAGACTCATGGACACTGCCAGTCAACCCACAGGAATCCACTGCAAAGCTAACCACTCTGCCTATGGTGATAATGTGATTGAAGATCTCTCCCTACACCCAGAAGGTGCAAAAATCAATGTTCTATTTCCTCTGCCATCTTCCAAGAGGGTTTTCCACACTTTACGATTCTGAATCATATATGCGTGTCTATTGTTGTCCTTCAGCTCATGAATCTCATCTTAATGATTTTACAACACATAGTCATCTGCAGGATAGCACTACAGGACTTGATTATCCATAGAAAACCAGTCTAGAACATAATATTCCAACTGCTGTCAAAATGCAACTGTTCAAACTACAACCCACAACCTACTTCCTTGCTTTCCTCTTCAGGAGTTATCTCTACCAGACCCTTCCCTGTTGTTACCACACCCTTCCCATGTTAGCCTGGCAATATAGAATAATAACAACATGAGTGTTCTATGATGCCATAATCAGCAGGTTTTACTGGCTGAGGTTTTTCTTTTTAAGAGACCATACCGCAATTAAAATAAAAAGACTAGCAATCAATAATGGATATCATGTGAATTTAAGGAACACAAAACATCTAATAAAAAATTGGGTATATAGGGAGAATACTCTCATGACACCCTTGTCATCTGAATAGCTTTGTATGGTTTTCTATGTTTCAGGTGTTATAGGTATATATTAAATAGCAACAATAATGCAGATCATGATAAGCATAGCTCTCCTTCGTAGGATGATTTGAGGTTTGAAATTTCTTTACAAATATATTGTTTTTGTTTTGTTTTGTTTTGTTTATTTTTTTGGCATTTTTTATTTTATTTTTTTAATTTATCTAACATATTTAGTTTTCAGCATTGATTTTCACAATAGTTTGAATTACAAATTTTCGCCCCATTTCTACCCTCCCACCCACTCCAAGATGGCGTATATTCTGGTTGCCCTGTTCCCCAGTCAGCGCTCCCCTCTGTCACCCCACTCCCCTCCCATCCCCTTTTCCCTTCCTTTCTTGTAGGGCAAGATAAACTTCTACACCCCATTGTCTGTGTATCTTATTTTCTAGTTGCATGCAAAAACATTTTTGTTTTTGAACATCTGTTTTTAAAACTTTGAGTTCCAAATTCTCTCCCCTCTTCCCTTCCCACACACCCTCCCTAAGAAGTCAAGCAATTCAACATAGGCCACATGTGTATCATTATGTATAACCCTTCCACAATACTCATGTTGTGAAAGACTAACTATATTTTGCTCCTTCCCAACCCATCCCCCTTTATTAAATTTTCTCCCTTGACCCTGTCCCCTTTCGAAAGTGTTTGTTTTTGACTACCTCCACCCCCATCTGCCCTCCCCTCCATCATCCCCCCCATTTATTTTTATCTTCTTCCCTCTTCTTTCCTGTGGGGTAAGATTCCCAGTTGCGTATGTATGGTATTCCCTCCTTAGGCCAAATCTGATGACAGCAATGTTCACTCATTCCCACCCTCATCTGCCCTCTCCCCTCCTCCCACAGAACTGCTTGCTCTTGCCTCCTTTATGCGAGATAATCCACCCCATTCTATCTCTCCTTATCTCCCTCTCTCAGTATGTTCCTCTCTCATCCCTTAATTTGATTTTATTTCCTTTAGATATCTTCCCTTCATCTTCAACTCACCCTGTGTCCCCCCCTCTCTCTGTCTCTCTCTCTCTCTCTCTGTCTCTCTGTCTCTCTCTCTCTTTAGATAGATAGATATATACACACACACATATATATGTATATATATACACACATAGATATATACATACATACACATTCACCCATATATATACATAAACATATATGTATGCGTATTCCCTTCAGCTACCCTAATACTGAGGTCTCATGAATCATACTCGTCATCTTTCCATGGAGGAATGTCAACAAAACAGTTCACCTTTAGTAAGTCCCTTGCAATTTCTTTTTCTTGTTCTTTTTCTTGATTACCTTTTCATGCTTCTCTTGATTCTTGTGTTTGAAAGTCAAATTTTCTATTCAGTTCTGGTCTTTTCACTGAGAAAGCTTGAAAGTCCTCTATTTTATTAAAAATCCATATTTTGCCTTGGAGCATGATACTCAGTTTTGCTGGGTAGGTGATTCTAGGTTTTAATCCTAACTCCATTGACCTCCGGAATATCGCATTCCAAGCCCTTCGATCTCTTAATGTAGAAGCTGCCAGATCTTGGGTTATTCTGATTGGGTTTCCACAATACTCAAATTGTTTCTTTCTGGCTGCCTGCAGTATTTTCTCCTTGATCTGGGAGCTCTGGAATTTGGCCACAATATTCCTGGGAGATTTCTTTTTGGGATCTATTTGAGGAGGCGATCGATGGATTCTTTCAATTTCTATTTTGCCCTGTGACTCTAGAATATCAGGGAAGCTCTCCTTGATAATTTCTTGAAAGATGATATCTAGGCTCTTTCAGGTAGTCCAATAATTTTTAAATTGTCTCTCCTGGATCTATTTTCAAGGTCAGTGGTTTTTCCAATGAGATATTTCCCATTGTCTTCCATTTTTTTCATTCCTTTGGTTCTGTTTTATAATATTTTGATTTCTCATAAAGTCACTAGCTTCCACTTGGTCCACTTGGACCTCCTTTTCCATTTGGGTAATTCTGCTTTTCAAGGCATTCTTCCCTTCATTGGCTTTTTGGAGCTCTTTTGCCATTTGAGTTAGTCTGTTTTTTAAGGTGTTGTTTTCTTCAGTGTATTTTTCAGTATTTTTTTGGGTCTCCTTTAGCAAGTCATTGACTTGTTTTTCATCATTTTTTTCGCATCCTTCTCATTTCTCTTCCCAATTTTTCCTCTACTTCTCTAACTTGCTTTTCCAAATCCTTTTTGAGCTCTTCCATGGTCTGGGACCAGTTCATGTTTTTCTTGGAGGCTGTTGGTATAGGCTCTTGCACTTTATTGACTTCTTTAGGCTGTATGTTTTGGTCTTCTTTGTCAGCAAAGAAAGAATGCAGAGTCTGAGACTGAATCTCAGTGTGTTTTCGCTGCCTGGCCATATTCCCAGCCAACTAACTTGACCTTTGAGTTTTTCAGTGGGGTATGACTGCTTGTAGACTACAGAGTTTTATGTTCCATGTTTGGGGGGGAGGTGCCAGCTCTGCCACACCAGCACTGCTCCTTCCCCAAGAACCCCCAACCTGAACTGGGCTTAGATCTTCAGCAGGCTGTGCACCCCTGCTCTGATCCTCCACTTAATTCCTCCCACCAGGTGGGCCTGGAGCCGGAAGCAGCAACAGCCGTAGCTGCCCCACCTCTGCTGCCCCCCGAGGCTGGAAGCCAAACCGCAAACTCCTTCTACTCCTGCAGATTTTCCCACTAACCTTCTCCGCAGTCTTTGGTGTTTGTGGGTTGAGAAGTCTGGTAACTGCCGCAGCTCACTGATTCAGGGCTCCTCCACTGGCTCCTGGTCTGGATGGTCCACGCCACTCAGGTTGGGCTCTGCTCCACTCCGTTCCCAGCTCCCAGCTCCCAGATCCCAGCTCCGTGTGGGATAGACCTCACCCAGAGACCATCCAGGCTGTCCTGGGCTGGAGCCCTGCTTCCCTCTGCTGTTTTGTGGGTTCTGCCATTCTAGAATTGGTTCAGAGCCATTTTTTATAGGTTTCTGGAGGGACTTGGTACGGAGCTCATGCTATTCCCTGCTTACCAGACGCCATCTTGGCTCCGCCCCTCTACAAATATATTGTTGAAATATCGCCGCTATCGAAAGACATAGGTGATAGGATTATCTACATATTTCAAAGCAGGAAAATGAACAATAATTTACACTACCTCCCTGCAAAGAGATTGATAATAAAGGAGACATTCTGGGCTTCCACATCAGCCTGTGAACAACAGAAGAATAAATATTATCTCTAGCACATGGCATGTCTTAAAACTAATTAGGTTCTCAACGAACTATTCAGGGACTAATGGAAGTGAAACTACTCACTGAAGTTCTGTGGACCCCAGTTTGATCATTTGGAAAATATAGTGGGTAAAGTCCTGGGTTTTCAGAGATCCCCTTGACAATGTGCTGGTCTTGTGCCATTGTCTCCATATGTCAATGAGTGCTCTAAGAATTTCACACAAATTAGAAGAAATGACTAATGAGAAAATCGGCACAGAATGTTGAAGAATGTACTATGGAATAACAATGTTGTCACTTCAAAACACACCAGTCCATACCAACAACTTTCATATCCAGGAACCTTAACCTGCTAACCCACAAGACATTCATTGTAAAACCAATCAATCTTCCTGTGCAGATAATGTTATTGAAGATCTTTGCCACCCATGCAATAGGCCTCAGGCAGGGCCGGTGAAGAGAGGCAGGCCCATGACTTTGTGATGCCAATCAGTGATTAAAGATGTTTCCCATACTCTTGTGCTACTGGGCATGAAGCTCTGGGGCCCTAAAAAGAACATATGCACCCAGAATGTAGCTATTAAGATCCAAGATTGCAGGAGTCTTAAAAGAAGGCAGACTGGAGAATTCAGCCCAAGGAGAAGGAGGAAGAACTCCAAGTGCACGGAGATACAGAAGAGAGTACTGAGGAGAGAGTGGAGACCAGAAAGCTGCAGACTAGAGTACTGAGGGGGGAGAGTACACAGTCAGGCAGTGAATAAGGATTTGTGAATGATTTCTTATGGCTAGGCCCTGGCAGCTGGTGGTGTGGAGTGGGGCGGATTACAGGATGATTTGGATCTTTGCTGTGATACTGTGTGTTAATCTTGCTGATACGTTGAGGTTGGCTTACAGCTTCTGGAATATAATTACTGCTCTATCAAAGTGGACTTACTGGTTCTGGGATCTCATTATTTGGTGTTGAAATAAATGTTCTATTTCCTCTACCTTCTACCAAGAAAGCCTTTCATAATTTACATGTCTGTGGTCATCCTTCAGGTCATGAATCTTGCCTTATTGATATTACACCATGTAATCATCTGCAACACTCCAGGACTCAATGATTCCCAAAAAACCAGTCTAGAACAGAACATAACATTCCACATTCTGTCAAACCAAAAGCAACATCCTGGCTCCATGCTTTCCTCTGCAGGAATAATCTCTCCCAGGCCCATCACTGTTGTTACCATGCCCATCCATGTTACCCTGGCATTATAGCATAATAACATCATGAGTGTTCTATGATGCCATAATCAGGATGTTTTACTGGCTGAGGTTTTTTTTTTATTTTGAAAGACCATACCATGATTAGAAAAAAAAAGATGAGAAATCAATATTGGATATCATATGGATTTAAGGAACACAAATGATCTGACACAAATTCTGGTAAATACGGAGAATACTGTCATGGCAACCTTGTCATCTCAGTAGCATTGCATGGTTTTCTATGTAATGTGTCCCAGGTATTATAAGCATGTACTAAATAGTAATAACAATGCAGATCATGATGAGAATAACTGTCCTTTGTTTGTTGTTTTGAGGTTTCCAAAGTGCATTACAAATATATGTTTTGAAAATCAATGCTATTGGAACAGGTAGACACTAGGATCATCATCATATTTCAAAGTAGTAAAATGAATAATAATCTACACACTCCAATAGCTCCCTGCAAAGAGATTGATAAAAAGGACACATTCTGGGCTTCCACATCAGCCTGTGAACAACAGAAAAATAAAATATATCTCTAGCACTGTAATAGTAATTAAGGTGGGACTTTCTGCTGTGGACCTTCAATGATTCTGGCCTTTGTTTGAATGGGGCAGATAAAGTGGGATGTTCTTGTATTTCTCAGCACTGAGACAATTGGGAGCCATTGATTTGTATCTGATGTGATATTGGGGGTGGGGAGCTTCTCCATGCCCAGCCTGGGTAAAGTCAGGGCCCTCCAGCACTGAACAGGATATATAAGCACAAAGGTTAGTGTTCTCCCTCAGAGCTCTGAGCCACAGCAGGAGTGGCATGTGACCCTGGGCCAGCCGTTCTAATGAGCTCCCTGGCTGTACACGCAGATATTGATAACTATGAATTGTATTTGGTCTATAATTCAGGGTGCTTGCTATATCCCCTGAACTAGGTGATTTTATTTTTATGCTGGATTAAAGTAATATTGTTAAACCCTTTACGTTGCATACTAGATGAAATGTGGTCCAGACAGATTAGACTTTTCTCTGATCTTCATGCCTTTGGTCATGTAATTACTCCACTTCCCTTTTCTTCCCTCTTTCAAGGCCAATTCCAAGGACATCCCAATGAAATTTTCTATTACATTTAGCCTTCAGTTTCCTACTAAGAGCAAATCTCCATCTCCTACATGGCCTAGACATCTTCGTTGAACTTAACATCCTCTTTTAGGTCATAAGTCTATGTATTCATGTCCCTCTCTTAGTCTGAAATCAGGGCAACATTAGAATTATCTATGAATTCCTAGAACAGTGGCTGCTTAATAAACATGAGTGGTATACAAGATTGTCAAAGCTTCCCTGTGAATAACTCAGGCAAGGCAATATTCAAAATAGAGACAGTACTTAAAAATTTAGTTAGGATGTGAAACTCACCAGGCCTATGTTTTGTTTCCCTGTAAATCATAAGATTTTGGGGAAACTGGATGGTATTCCCCTTTCCCCCTCCCCTCGCCTATTTCACAAGCTGCCATCTTAGCATTAGAGTCCCGCTATAAGGTAATTCTGTAGTTTCTCTGCATGTATTGGGTATAAACTTATTTCTTTATTCCTGGTTACAATGTTAGGCTACTTGTCCCTGCCAGTGGGGTTGGGGTTCCAGCCTCTGTGGTGGGATTTCTTAGAATTGTTTGTACAAGGGTATACAACTCCATGCTTGCTTTCTGTACTCCACCTCTCATCACTTCCAGTCCTCCCTGGTAGAGAGTGCTGTCCAACTGTGGCAAGACTTGATCAAATAAAGCTTCTGGTTTTGCTTTCTGGCTTTAAGAAACCAAGAATACTCTGTGTGTGATCTGCCACATGCAAATATTATACAGTGTACTATGATAAATTATAGTAAAAAAAATTGCTTAGTTAGTTACACACCATTGTTTAACTTTACACCAAAACCCAACAGATTCAAAGAAACAATTCAGGTGCTCACTCAGACTTCCTCTAGGCACATACAAAGTACTGGCTCTGCCACCAATTTCAACTGATACTGATTTTTCTAAACAGTGACCACCTCCCCCAAACCCCTCCCTTAATCCCTTGCTGCTACATACAATCACCACTGGCCACAGATACTGTTCTTTCCTTGGGAATAA
Source organism: Trichosurus vulpecula (assembly GCF_011100635.1). Lineage (NCBI taxonomy): Eukaryota > Metazoa > Chordata > Mammalia > Diprotodontia > Phalangeridae > Trichosurus > Trichosurus vulpecula. Next base: position 27,187 of record NW_023494532.1, on the reverse strand, counting down.
TAGCCTTCTTATTAATTTCTTGCTGAAAATCTGCTGAAGCAGGAAGCACACTGCCTCCACTTCCATGACAGTGCCCCTCTTCTTCTTTGCCCTGAAAAGAACCTCATGGATTCCTTTTGTCCCACTCTACATTTCCCATAATGAATCAAGTCACTAAGTACAGTACCTCCAAGTCACAATTCCCTCACCTGTAAAACTGAGATCAGAATCACAAAAGATGGAAAAAGGTAGAGTGTTTTGCAAACCTTAAAGTGACAGCTACATAAATTCTAGCTATCACCATCACCATCACCACCACCACCACCACCACCACCACCACCACCACCACCACCATCATCATCATCATCATCATCATCATTATCATCAACATCATCATCATCCCCAACCCTAACAGCCTAATTCAGAAGGGGCTCATGTGAAGCAAATATGCATGAGGCTGGAAACAGCACAGGTAAGACTGCTGGTGGTAACGCATTATCAGTATACAACCCTAAATATTCTTACGTTTGATTATTAAGCCTATGAACCTGGCTGTTTGTTAAAGGAAACAACAAACTAGATAATAAAAGATTGTATTATTTATATATATTAATTCCCATAAGCATAGCCAACAGATATACATATATGAGATTGAGCCAGAGAATGTCTGACTGCCTTGTACAGAAACATGAACAAGTTTTATATTCTTTTGAACAATCACAATTCAGCATGTTGCTTAAATTTATGATTCTCAGCTGTGTTTGACCATAAAGACAAGGATTTCCCTTAATGGGATAGATTGTAAATACAACAAATTAGATAGTTGTCAAAGTGTCAATTGGATTTGCAGCCCCAGGATCTCTGTGTTTAATTGGCCATTAACATTCCACAACATAGTATGTGCCCATAAAATATTAAGATAAGGAAAAGTCACACAATTCAAGATAGTGTCTGGGCTCAAGGTTTTCACCCTTAATGGCCATGGACAGAGCAAGATATCTCTGAGCTTACTCAGAGAACAAAGAGACTGTTAGGATCAGGCTTTTCTTCTGGTTAAGTAGTTCAGGCCCTGAGTCTTATAGAAATTACAAAAATGATATAAAATAGTATAATATTTTCCACAAGCCCATTTTCTTATCATTAAAATATCAAATACAAAATATCACAAAGAAACCTTCCTGGGACAAGCTGATATCTTACAATGATTACAGTCTGCCTTCATTCACCAGATTGAAGTTAACTCTAACGCTTAACGGAAATGAGGCTTGAGTCCACTATCCACTCAGGTCACTGCTCCCTGACACCCCTCCCCATCTCTAAGCAAGAGAAGCCCCGCCCTCACACCCGTGGCCCAGCCTCAGAGAAGTCCGGAACCTCCCCCCTGGCCCTGGCCCGAGGCACGTGGAGAGAGGCGTTGCAGCTGCAGGTGGGTGGAACGCCGTGTTTCCAGGGCCGGGAAGGGCCGGAACCTAGAACTCTGGAACGTCCGCTGCGGCTGCCAGAAGGAAACATTGTATCCAGCGGGGATACAAAGCCCGGAGTTTGGCCTGCTCTGGCCGAGCCCGGGGCAGCCAGGAGCCGTGAGGCCCCGGCCGTTCTAGTGGCTTTGCTCCTGAATGCTACCTTCCTTTCCAGAATGTTTGCACCAACCAACAGCAGCCCTGCCTCTCCACAACCTTCGACATTTGGTCATGGAGTGCCTGGGTTCGAGCCCTGAGCACGAAGCTCCAGATGCCCAAGTGGGCCCACAAACCTAAAATGAAGGCAGTATTTGGTGTGGACAAGGTCTGCTTGGGGGGTACAGACTCATAGTGCTGCGTTTCCAGGGAGGAGGTCTTGGTAATACTGAGTGAACATCCCCATCACCAAAGACCTGGCACGTTTTTAGAAATGGGAACTGACTGAGCAGACAGTGGCACAGGGCAAACCTGTGTGGTCCTTGTCTAGAGCCCAGAAGCAACACAGTGCCTACACACAGCTGGGGTTTGATAGATGCTGACCTAACACCAACAAATGAGTTATCAGCCTCCAAACGGACCAGACTCACTTTTCTCATTTTGTAACTATCTGGCACATCAGTACTGATGGAAGGGGGTTGTGCATTTTTAGCAAACCAAAATTATCCCAGGAATTGTTACTTGGCTTTTTACTAAATGCTCTCTGTGTGTTTGTAAGCAGCAGGGAAGCAGTCAGTAATTAGGGCAAGAGAGAGAACCATCTGGGGAGAAGATAGCAGGGTTAGAGAAGAGTGGGCCTAGGAAAGGAGATGGGACACCTCTGCATTTCAGAAGGGTATCCAGGATGAGAGAGGAGGGAATGCTGTCAACAGGTTGTGTGATGAAGGAGAGAGGGAGGAAGAGGAGTTCATAGCAAATGCTTTCAGTTTTCCTGGAGAAGCACAAAGATGAGGTTCCCACTTGAGATGGTGACAGAAGGGGTGCTGTGGGAGACTTGGGGAGAGAAGGAAAAGGTGCCCATGCTCCCAAATAATCACAGCAACACTTAGGGTAGGCAAAAACAGGAAGCCAAGTGGGTACTCATCATTGGGGAAATGTTGGAACCAATTATGGTCAAAGGACGGAGTGGAATATTGTTCTACTGCCTAAAGAAGGGTTTCTGAGGATTTCTGAAAGAGGCAGGAGCCTGTGGGACTGTTGTTGATAATGAGGTGCAGAAGCAGTGGAGGAATCAAATGGGCCCTGACTACAATAATGCATTAACCCAAACTCTGTCACTCCTGGCTGGGTCACTCGGTTTTGTGGGGGGTGGGGACCATTGTATTGGGAAATGGAGGGAAAGGAATGGGATCTAGGGCCAAAAAGCATTAGTAAGATGTATTCAAAAAAAACTCCAAGAAATGATACCTTGATTTTAAAAATCTGGGCTCTGGTCTGGATCTTCAAAACACCTGGTTCTTGAATTGGGTTGATAAGACCTAAGTTTAAAAAAAAAGGCATGGACTTAACAAAAATCATCCTTGGGGTTCAGAGGAAAAAAATCCATGGAGGTTAGGGATACACCAAGGAACAACAGGGAAAAACCAAGCCTGGAGTTTTGAAGAAGAATGGAAAAGCAGAGAAACCGGGGGAAAGGTATTCCAGACCAAGAGGCCCCTGTGAACCGAAGTAAGAAGGCAAAGCTTCCCAGAGTGAGTTTGGGGAATGATGGAGGGAGGAAAGAAGGAATAGAATTTGGGGGTGGAAGAGGAAGATGAGGAGAATGAAGAAGAGGATAGGGAGTAGGAGACTGTATTTGAGGTAGAGATTGGGGCAAGTCTCGAAGGGCCATGCTTTGGCTTTTTTCCCTGGTGTCTTGAGGACTCTTGAAAGGCTTCTTATGTGCCCAGCTCTTCGAGAGTCCAGCACCGGCTCTGCACCTCCCTCAGGCTGGATCCGAGGCCTAAAGACCCCAGGTCCAAGTCCCCAGTGTAGGAGCTGGGGCCCCAAAACCCGCGGGGTATGTGGGGTTGGGGCTTCCCAAATTTGGGGTTAGACGTCCCAGCATGGGTGCAGGTCTCCCCAAGGCCCTATTAGTAGAGGTAGGGTTCGCTGAAGTCATTGTAACGTGAGGGCGGAACTCCCCAAATCCTTAAAAAAGTGGAACTTACAAAACGAGGCGGGGTTCCCAGAAGCCTTTGTTGCTTGTGGGCGGGGTTCCCCAAATCTCCTTTGCAGGGGCGGGGCTCCGAGAAGCGCTTGCAGTGCGTAACCGCAGTACTCAGATTCTTGGATTTCTTGATGGGTCCAGGTTGTCCCGTTGTTTTACACTGGACCTGAACGGGTTCTGACTGGATATTTTTACAATTCAGAAAAGGTAAGTAGAAAACAACAGAGCCGTTCAGGTAAGGGGAATGATTTGGGTGGTCTTTAAGTCATCAGTTGACGGCAATGGGGTGAGTCAGTAGGTACCCAAGTCAGTGCCCTCTTGGGCCTAAGTAACGTACGAGGGGCTGAGCTCATGCCCGCTTGGGAGGCGTTAGTGTGGGAGGTGCTAGCTCTGCACAGCCAACCCGACACATGTCCTCTTGGGGCTACATTAATACAGGCAGTGCTGGCCACCCCCCTCCCCCAGTCCAGCTGGGCCGAATTAATGCAGGAGATGGAGATCCTTCAGCCACCCTAGCCAGTAGCCCCTTGGGCTGTATTAATGCAGAGGAGCACGGCCTGCAGGAATAGAGTTATAAGCTCCCCACTGTCCTCTGCCCTCTTAAGACCCCTTTTGAGCTGGTCCCAGGGTTTGAGCTGGAAAGGGTCTTGAAGAGGCCAGCCAGAATGGGAGGGCCTGGAGCCCATGGGCTCCAAAGACTGTTTGGGGTTGGTCAGCAAGAGCCATGGAAGCCCAGGGAAGATGTATCTGAAGGACTGTCCTTGGGAGGAGAGTTGAGCCTTGTTCAGCTGGACCCCAGAGAGCAGAAAGTATGTGGGGACTGGCGAAGAAGTCAATTGAGGCTGGATGCTGGGAAAAAATCCTCCAGATAAGAGCTGTCCTTCAGTGGAATCGGCTGACTCTAGTGAAGCCCCCCTCCTTGGAGTCAGAAGCTGGAAGTGGGGCCCTTCCATTTCTCATGGCATCTGACTCTAGTGTTCATACCTCCATAGGTGATGCAGACAGGTGCAGAACCAAGATGTATAAGTTGGTGGTGATGGGCAGCTGTTGTGTGGGCAAGAGTGCACTGACCATGCAGCTGATTCAGAATCGATTTGTGGCTGAGTATGACCCCACCATTGAAGATTCCTACCGCCAGCAGACAGTGGTGGATGGGGAGCCATGCCAGCTGGATATCCTGGATACCACAGGCGCTGAAGAGTATGCCTACCTTCAGGACCAGTTCATGCGCTGGGGAGAGGGCTTCCTCTGTGTCTATGCAGTGGACGATGTCCACTCCCTTGAGAATGTGTATGACTTAAGGAACCACTTGCAGAGAATCAAGGACACCAGTCACGTGCCTATGGTGATGGTGGCCAACAAGACCGACCAGGACAACTGGCGGGTGGACTCCACACTGGGCCTTGAAGTGGCCAAGAGCTTTGGAGTCCCTTTTGTGGAGACATCAGCCAAGACTGGAAAAGGCGTGGAGCAGGCCTTCCATGAACTGGTCCGAGAGATCCGGCGGTCCTGCAAAGAGGAGCTCAAATACCTGGCTGATGCTGAGCACCACAAGGGTTGTGGATTCAAGAGGTGCACAATCCAGTGAGCAGGTGCCCCGCTGCCTCTTATCCTGACCCCTAAACCTCCCCCAGGATCACCCCAGCCTCCCCGCTCCTCCCCCATCCCTCTCCAGCCTCCCCTGCCCCTCCACCAGAAACAACCCAGCTTCCCCCAACGCTCCTCCAGAAACACCCCAACCTCCAGGCCCCTATCTGGATCCATCTTCCTCCTGGCTGCTCTTCACTGGATTACTGTGAGGCCTCGATCCTGCTGGGCCTCACCAAGATTTCTCCAGGCGCCTCTTGGTGGACTCCTCAGTGTTTCTACACTCAGGCTTTTGGGATTTTTACTTTTTTTCCCTTGAGAAGGAATGACTACCTCACTGTCCCAGTATGCTGACCAGGCAAGAAAAGACTCCCACCTTCCTTCAGTAGACACCCTCCCCTGCCTTTCTGGCTGCCCAGACCCCACAGACAACGGGGCCCTGGCCACTTTCTGCCCCATCTGGCACCACCACGCTTAGCAGCCTCCTCTCTCCTCCTGGGGGCTGTGAGGGGGACCTTTCTTGGAATTTCCCTTCCACTGGAAATCTTGCACCCTCAACAGAGCCCCTGACTATTCACCGGGGCACTTGGTGTGTTGGCTGTCTGGGGCCTGGTCAACCCAGCCCTGGGGGTGGCCATCAAGATCTTGGTCAGGAGCCCTGCCCTAACAGGGCCTCATTTCAGTAACCCCCTAAGAGCGGAGGTGGGGCGGGGGCATGTTATTTCACTCACTTTGAATGTGTCTGTGTCCTTTTTCTCAATTTACATGTCACCCCAAGCATTTCCCTGGAATTGAGAGGGGGAGGGGGTGGGGGTGGGGAGTAGAATGGGGCTATTATTATTTATTTTTATTTGTGTTTTAGCAGCAGCTAAACCCCTTTGGACCTTTCTGTGAGCCAGAGTGTCATGTTACCTCCAGGAGAAGGGGGGGGTGCCATTTTAAGGTTAGGGTTAGGACTCAGCAGAGACCCCACAGCTGCAGGTCAAGTGAGGTCTGTCTGTAGAGGAGCCATCTGACCTGGCATCTCTGTGCCACCTTAGGAGTCAGCCCAAAGGGCAGGGGAGGAGTAAGCATGCTAAAGCTGCACTTGCATTCAAACTTGGCTGTTGGTCAGTTCTAGGATTTGTTACAAATATAGATTATTGACTTGTTTCTAAGTGTGTTGCTGGTGGGTTTGGGATAGGGGTAACCTGAGTGCAGTGTGGCCTGGCAGGGGAGAGCTGGGCTTGAGAGTTGTGCAGGCGCAAGTGTTTTTAGCTGCAGGACTCAGGGCCTCAGTTTCCTCAGTAAGATGACGAGTGGGGTCCAGATGGCCTCTTGGGTCCCTCCCAGCTTGAAGTCAGTATGGGTCTCAGGGCAGCTGGATCCCCTCCCAAGCCCGAGCTGCCCCTTGATACATTTCCCTACTGCTTGCCCACCCACCCAGGTAAACCCCCGACCAGCCGGTGTGTCAGGGGGTGTCCCCCACCTCCTGAGACGGCCCTGCATTAACTCACCTGTGTCTGCCTCACTGTTACTTATGGTACCTGATTCTTCCCTTAGGAAGCCTGTCCACTTGCACCCCAGACATCCCAGTGACCACAGCCAGCAGGAGGCCTGGGAGGGGGTGAGGCATCCTCTGACCTGCCCACACACAGGTGTTCCCCAGTGTAAGCCCTAAAGCCAGGGGGCCCCAGGCCTACTTAAATCCAGCATCTTCAGAGGACGAAGGACAGGGGTCAGGCCAGAGTTCTAAGAAGCGTTTTCCTCTCCAGCTCATTTTACAGATGAGGAAACTGAGGCAAACAGGGCAAAGTGACTTGCCCAGAGTCTCACAGTCAGGCTGGATTTCAAGTCTGGTCTTCCAAGCCTGGCGTTTTTTCCACCTCACCACTTAGCTGCACCCATTCCACCTACAATTTGTTAGAAAAATGTTCATCTGAAAGCATTAGAGAAGGAAAAGGTAAAGAATCCTCAGTTTTTTTTAAAAAAGAATCCAAGTTCATAATACGTGTATTCTTGATTTCTAAAGCAACTGGTGCAAGGATTGCCCATGAATGGCTAGTTTCTGTAAATCAGTGGCATTCAAAAGCACAACTCCCTTGGCTTCCCAAGCTGAGGTCTGGTTGTTAATCATGGAAGCCTTTGTAGGCAAAGTGAGGGGGAAGGACAAGGAGAGGAGGGTTGTCTGCTTTAAAAATGAAGTATTTTTGAACTGGGGACCCAGAGCTGAGCGTTTTGAATTCCGGACTCCAGAGTCACATGAGCCACACAATTAGGCACTTGATACATGCAGCTTCTCTTCCTTTTCCCTCCCCCAATACCAGTTGAAAAATTAATATATTTCTTTTTTGGAAACAGCATTTTGTTATCAAACCAAAACTACCACAAGAGTAAGGAGAAAATGATGATAAATGTGTGATACTTGGAATTAAGTTTGCAGTTTAGATGTATAATAAAGAACCCTGTTTTAGGACAGTTGTTGACCCCTCCCTGCATTACAGCACACATCCATGTACCAAGAAGAAAATGCCTCGCCACACATTCCTGTAATCCCCCAAGGGACCCCCACCCTCTTGCTTCAACTTGAATTAGCACAAGAGTATCTCAAGACTAAGGCTTTAGGAACAAGGAACTGGCCCACAGTGAACAAACATGTCCTGTTATGGGTATGTCCCTCAAGGCCCCTGACCCCAAACAGTAAAATTATAAGGCAACATGAGCACAGTTAGGCCTCTAGGGGCCCCTCGAGGCCTGTTCCTGTCAGCTAAAAGGATAAGGTTATGCAAAGACAGACATTTGCTAACATCCCTGTTCTTTGACCTTTGTACCCAACCCTTGAGCAACAACTCATACAGTTAAGGGAAATATCTAACCGCTGAACGTTTGCTTCTGTACCCTTTTTGCTTGCTTAATCATTAATAGTTCAGTATAAAGCCTCATCTTGAGCTCTGTTCGGGGCCTCCCTGATTTGGGTTGCTTGTGCCTCAGACGGCCGCCAGCTAATAAATTCTCCAGTTAAGACTTATACTCTGTGATGTGTGTTGCACGCTGCCGGTATAACATTTATGGAGGAATGGAAGGAGATTGGCCCATGCTTATTGCCTGTAAACCTTAAAAATTAAAAAAAAAAAACCTCAGAGGAGTACCAGAGCGCCTGTAACAAGCTTGACTGACTAGTGTGCTAGAGAGAGAGCAAAAACCGCATGTGTCACCGAAAATGAGGGATCCCTCGACAAAACAGGGGCGGTATGCTGAGACCTATCTGAGTTCAAACTCAGGCCTCCTGGAGGCTCTACCAAAAGCCATGCCTAGGATGCTTGAGGGGAGAAAATGGGCTACAGGGCTAGGGAAGGGGAGGCTTACCTTGACCTTGACTGAGAGGAGACTTGGGTTCTCAGGCCGTTCCAGCCACGTTGGGCACCAAAATGCAGAGGGGGAGAAGAAACTCAGGGCTACAAGGATCCCAAACCAAAATTCCCAAGGTGAGGCTGCCTGTAATGAATTGACAGATGCAAGCATTCTTTAAGTCAAGGAGGCAAAGATTTATTATGCTTTTTTCAGTGGGCAAGAGTTCTTAAGGAACCTGCAACCATGAAGAGACGCAGGGGGAATCTTTATAGAAGCTAATAGGCGATAGGCGGGTTAGGTGTCTGGGGGTGGGATTAGTGAGTGGTTAATTCTTAAAGGAACATGCACATTTAGTATCTACTGTGCAGGCATATTACCCAGAGTTCTCTAGGAAATAGCCCACAGCGCGGGGTGTGGTCTTTATGTCACTAAGTTCACTGTGGGTAGGGACTAAAGGGAATAGTTTCTTATCTACTATCTTGTTAGACAAAATACTATCTCTAAGATACATGTTAGAAAGATCAGTGAATCATAAATATGGCAAGGACTCAGTGTCCAGACAGGTAACAGAATCCAGAAATCAATTTATAGTTGCGCACAGCTGCTTACCAAGGAAGAGGCAGAGGTAAGTTCAGGCAAGCTGCCCTTTTAGCAAGAGAGAGACAGCCTGAGAGAGAATATGTTTTGAGAACTAGATGTGTTTATGAGAACTGGATGTGTTTTGCAACTGGGGTTCAGGCACAGGCACCCAAGCATAGGTTGTTAGAATTTAGGGTCCAAGCACAAGCACCTCAAAAGCTGGAGATGGAGATCTTATCTACAAAATCCATTGACCTCAGCCAAGCACCTTCTGGATGGCACCTGGCTTTGCTAATGGATTCTAGGCCCAGGTTAAATCTGGGCTTGGCCCAGCAGCTGCTTCTGAGAAGAGAGGGCCTGCATCTGGCTGCCCTCCCAGGTAGTCCATGCACTTCTCTTCCTCCTAATCCTTCTCCTTTCCCACCCCGAAGCGTACCCAGATGTTGAATCCTGTCAAGCTGAAAGTGGATCCTGCCTTGGTGAGTCTCTCAGCCACCTACCCCCTCTGGACCTGTATATTAGGAAGGCAGAATTTATGATTTCAAAGAGAATCTCATATGTGCCTAAAAGGTCTGGAATCACAAGATATAAGGAATTCTCTAGGCAGAAGGTAGGAGAACTAAAGCATGTATTTACACTCCACAGTAACAATCCCACAAACCAGCGTCCCCATTTTGATATTTTCATCAAAAGCTTCCAGGCGCAATAAGTGCGCCTCACAAGGGTAAATAGGAGGCGACAGAGAAGCAAGATGGTATAAGGCAAAATCGTATACATGCTTCCCCTCTACGGTAAGAAGATTACCCACTAGCCTCTAGTCAGCTCTGCTACCGGCAGCTCAGCTTCGGCTGTAGGCATCTCTGGCTCCAACCGGACAAGGAAAGGAAGATCTTCAAGCTGTCCTCTCCCCTCTTATAGAGTTTTTGACATCATCAGGCGCCGCCTGAACGACCGGGGCCGATTGGTTCTTGACTTGGCCCTTCCCCCTAGCGTAGACCACGTTAACACACCTCCCCTCAGCCAGCACCACGACTCATCACACAGAAAGTTCTGGTCCTGCCCCAGAAGAGCAAGCCCCAGCGTCCAGGGAAGCTCAACGAGGCAAGCTGAGTGATTCAAAGAAAACAAAATCCATTCTGGCTACACTCCACCCCTCACAATGTTCTAGGATGCGCAATCCAAACATAATTCAAATTAAACTATATATTCTAGAACATTGTGATCCAATTATGCAGGAAACTAAACTGTCCTTGGGAGGAGAGTTGAGCCTTGTTCAGCTGGACCCCAGAGAGCAGAAAGTATGTGGGGACTGGCGAAGAAGTCAATTGAGGCTGGATGCTGGGAAAAAATCCTCCAGATAAGAGCTGTCCTTCAGTGGAATCGGCTGACTCTAGTGAAGCCCCCCTCCTTGGAGTCAGAAGTTTGCCTGGCTGTTTTCTTTCCACAGTGAATGCTCTGTTCTGCAGCTTTCTGGTGTCCACTCTGTCTGGTTGGATTGTTGAAACAGCTTCATTCTCAAAGAGGACCCGTGACTTCAAGACAGTTAAGTCTTGACTTGCAAGTGAATTGGATTTAAGTGAGTCAAGGCTTTTCAAAGTCACCAGCCTCCCTCTGTCCCGCAGGGTTATTTATTTTATTTATTTATTTTTATTTATTTATCTGAGTCCAGAGGCAAGACACAGGTCAGGACAACTGGAGATGACCCTAGCTGCAATGGGAGACCTTGGCCTTTTTTAGCTGAGGTCTTTCTCAGGTCTCAGTCTGTCTTCAAGGAAGGAGGGAAAGGAAAAGCAATAAAAGAAGATAAGGAAAATAAAAAGGAAAAAGAACAGTAGGAAGTAAGTAGACAGGGGAAAATCATAGAAATAAGGAAAGACATATGAAGGAAAAGAATGGGGAAAGAAGGCATCTGGAAATAAAGTGAGATTTTGAGGAAAAATTAAAAGAAAAATGAAGAAAGGAATGAAAAATGAAATGTAACAAGCAAAGTATTTTTAAAATTGAGGCATTTGCTTAAAAGAAAATGCAAATAAAAGAAAAACAGAAAGGAAAAGAGAAAAAATATTGACAATAAACTGGGTAGATAAGGAAAATAGGTGATAAAAGAGATGGTAATTTGTAATGAATAGAAGAGTAAAGGGAAGAAATGGGAAAGAACAAGTTAAGAAGAAACAAAGGAGGGAAATCTAGAGAAAGAAGGGTATGGAGGGAGGGAAAAGGAAAGATTGGAAGAAGCAAGGAAAGAAGGAGGAAAGAGGCATTTTGGAAAGATTGAAGAAAGGAAAGAAGGAACAAAGAAAGAAAGAGAAAGAAAGGAAAAGGAGGTAGTCATGGGAAACTGATGAAAGAAATAAGGAATGAAGTAAGTAAATGAAGAAGGAAGCAATCTGGAAATGAAGTGAGGTTGCAAGGAAGTAATGAAAAAAGAAATGAGGAATAGAATGATAAATGAATGTAACAACAAAAATATTTTAAAGTGGAAACAATTGTTTAAAACAAAATAGATGATAACAGAAAATCAGAAAAGGATGGAGACAGTGGGTACAAGTAAAATAGTCAATGAAAAAGAAAGTAATTTTTTCTGGAGAGTCTAGGGAATCAATAGAAAAGAAGCAATCCTTTTTCCTTTGGTCTGGCTTCCTTGCCATCTTTCAATAATGATTTTGGAATGGAATTTTTCTACCAAATCAAAATCATTGAAACTATTTCATTGAAACTAATTCATAGAACTAATTGAACCAAAACCAATTCACAAAATTAATTTATTGAACCACTCATAATAAATTTGTCTATCAGTCAAAGCTTGTTTGGTAGTAGTGGCAACAAAACTGTAAAATAGTTGATTACAACAGTGAAAACAAAGAAAGTAACATCCAGGTTATTTCTGAACTTGTATATTCTTAGCACTATCATGTAACTAGTGATCACACTACAGAACTGGACCCCAACAGGGTGTAATTGAAACTAAAACCAGACCAAAAGGGGAATTTCTGAGTAATTCACTGCAGTGCTTTATACCAGATCAGAGACCCTGAATGATGACCACTTAACCAGTAGTGAGAAACATAAGTGTCATCCCTAACCTGGGTTGAAGCAGACTTTTCTTGATAGTCAAAACTTAGAGTTTCTCAGTCAGTACCAGAAAATATGAAGGTAAAAGAAAATCCATTTTATTGTTCTGCTGAAGCATAGGTTTAAGCCTCAAAGAAAACTTGAAACTTTATGAGGATTCTGACAAGGCTTTTAAAGAAATTCTGTTTAAAGTTTTGAGTTCAAAATTCTATGTATATACTTCTCTCTCTCCCCATTCCTTGAGATGGTAAGTAATCATATATTAGTTGTATGTGTGCATAAATTATGTAAAACATTTCATTTTCTACAAGAAGACTTGAACAAGAGAAAAAAAGAAAGTGAATAGTCTGCTTTAGTCTGTATTAAAACAATATGAGTGCTTTCTCTGAAGGTGGATAGCATGCTTCATTAGCCCTTTAGGGTTGTCTTGGAACAATCATTGCATAGCTGAGGAGAGCTAAGTCAGTCATAGTTCTTCATCGAACAATATTGCTGTTACTGTGTACAACAGTCTTCTGGTTCTGTTTACTTCACAATGCATCAGTTAATGCAAATCTTTACAGGTTTTTCTGGAATCATCCTATTTGTCATTTCTTGTAGCAAAGTAATATTCCATTACAATCATATACCATAGCTTTCTTTGAAAACTCTGGTTCATATCCTTTGACCTTTCAGCAATTTGGGCATGACTTGTATTTTTATAAATTTGACTCAGTTCTCTATATATTTGAGAAATAAGGCCTTTAGCAGAGATATTTGTTGCAAATCTCCTCCCCCCAACTTTTCTGCAATCCTTCTAATTTTGCTTGCATTGCTTTTATTTTAATTTTATGTAATTAAAATGAACTATTTCATATTTTGCAATGCTTTTCATAGGCAAAATTATGTCAGCATTAAAGAGAAACAATTCATTTATACTTTGTAATCTTGAGCATTCCTCTTAGGCCGTTAATGTAAAAGAGAATATAGATCCCTAATCCCACACTTCCTTTAATGTCATAGAAGCTGAGCAAATTTAGACAGAGTCATCATCTTCTATCATCTCATAGAAGGTGGGAATCCTCATCAAAAAAAATTCTATAGGTAAACTAAGTTAGATTATAAACTACATTTAGAATATTTCAAGAGGGAAGATTTACATGGCACCAAGGAGTCAGGGACAGTTGAGATTTTTCCCCTAGCTTCTAGCCTATGGTGTCCTTGTTTAAGGCTACATAAATTTTCATATCGCATGGGATAGATTTTGGTTCCAATGGAGTTAATATTAAGACAGACTTTGAGTTATCCCCTTTTCAAGTGAGATGTCTCTAAGTCTCAACTAATAACAGAAAATAAAGCCCTTTATTGTTATACCCAGGAAGCTAGGGAACACTAAGTGGGTATTGATATAAGGCAATTCTCTCTGACCTAGGAAAAGAGGGAGAGGAGAAGGGGGAGGAAGAACAGGAGAGGGAAAAGGAGGGGGAGGAGGGAGAAGAGGAAAGGGAGGAGAGGGAAAAGGAAGGGAAGGAAGAGGGGAGGAAAAAGAGGATCAGGAGAGAGAGGAAGGTTAGAAATCAGGAAGCAGGAAGGGGAGGAGGAAGGAAAGGAGGAGGAAAGAAAGCAAGGTCTGGCAGCCTTTCAGCCACTCCCCTCCATGACTTGGCAAAGGGACCAGAAGTAACATTGGGGTGGTTGGAAAACAATGATGCTTGTGCCTCCTTTGAACCTTGACCCACAGTTGCCAAGATAAAGTCAGTCAAATATCAGTCAGCCAGAGGCAACAATCCCTTCCCCACGCCAAGCATCCAAGAAGCATGTGACAGTTCAGTCTGAAATACATGAAACACCTCTGCCTCAGGACCACAGTTGGCAAACAGCCCTTCCCAAAGTGCCACCCTGCAGAGACCTGGGCTCAGCCAATGAGAACCTGTGAGCCTGAGATAATGAGATGCTGCGACCGAAACTGGACCATTTGGAAGCCAGGAGCTACCCCAGGAGAGGACGGAAGGGGAAAGCAGGAAGGAGAAGGGATGATTGAAAAGGGAAAAGACCAAACAGGTTTCTCACCTTGGGAAGCAAAGGATGCTTCCCTAGAACATTACTAAAGGCACTTAGAAAACTCTACTGTGGAGATGAACGTTAAAAAAGAATGTTAAAAAAGGAATGTAAATTTTATGATTTCCACATTGGGCAGTTGCCTAGGTGCCCCCCTTAGAGAGAACCCTGATTACAAGTGCCATTTTAAGAACCGTTTTGCTGAACTAAAGGTAAAATTAGGAATGGGTTCTGCTGAACTATGGCAATCAACAGAAATTCACTTCTGAGCTTCCCTCCCATTCTTGTGTAACAGATGTTTCCTACGGATCTTTCTAAGTTGTCTTTCGTTGCCAATTTTTTTTCAATTCTTTTGTAGGTTCTGCCACTCCAGGGTTTGTTTTAGGGCATTATTTAAAGGTGTTTGGAAGGGGCTGGAGGAGAGCTCAGCTGAGTTCCTGCCTTTTTTCCATCACTTTGGCTCTGCTCCTTCTATAAATATTTCAGAAAATATGGATTCTTTTCTTTTTCCTTCAATCACCTTGAGACACATACCTAAAAGTGGAATTGCTGGATCATAGAGTTTATACATTTAAATAACTTTTGGGGTATAATTCCAGAGTGTTGCCCAAAAGAATTAGATAATTTTAAAGTTTCACCAACAATATATTAGCTTCTTAATTTTTCATATCCCTTTCAACAATTTATCTTTGTTATTTATCATTCATCATTTATTATTATACCCTTCTCTCATTTTAGCCAATCTGGTAGGTGTAAAATTCTATCTCAAGGTTGTTTTCATCTGCATTTCTATAACTAATACTGATTTTGATCATTTTTTTAGTATGACTATATATAGTTTCAATTTCATCATTAAAAACCCACCTATTCATTCCCTTTGAATGAATTTATCAGTTCAGGCATGAATCCTATTCCTGTAAAATTGAAAACTTCACTATACTTGAGATATGAAACCTTTATCTGAGAAACTGTCTATAAAATTTCCCACCCAATTTTCTGCTTTCCATTTAAAATTGTTTTAAAATAATATTTTATTTTTCTCTCCAAATACATCTAAAAACAATTTTTAACACTAAAAATATTTTAAGTTCCAAATTCTATTCTTCCCTCCCTCCTCTACATTCTCCCTGAAATGGTAAGCAACCTGATATGGGTTATACATTTGAAATCATGCAAAACATTTTGATGTTAGTCATTTTGTACAAGAAGACTTGAAGAAAGAAAAAAAAAGAAGGAAAGAAATAAGGAAGAAAAATGAAGATAAAGGAAAAAGAAAGATAGTATCATTCAGTTTGTATTCACAGAACATCGGTTCTTTCATTTCATTCATTTCATCAAATCATTCACACTGTATCAGCTCTTGTTAAGTTTTTCAAGGTTTTTCTGAAATCATTCTGCCTGTAAAAATTTCTTATAATGCAATAATATTCCATTACAATCATATATCATTTCATCAACTGTACCCAGTTGATGGACATACCATTAATTTCCAATACTTATCCTCCACAAAAAGAGTTGCCTGGAATATTACAATTTGATACTGTTTGGTCATAAATTCTTCCCTTATCCATAGATTCAAGAGATAAATGCTCTCCTAATTGGCTTATGGTTTCAATCACTATGTGCACATCATATACACATTTTGGTCATATCCTCATATGTGATGTGAGAGATGGGACTATACCCACTTTCAGCATTACTAGTTTTAAGTTTTCCTAGAAGTTTTGGTCAAATAATGAGTGTTTATTCCCCAAACTTTTCACTTTTTTTGCTCTTCCTGTTTTAGGTACTAGCATTGTATTTGTGTCATAAAAGGAATTGGTAAGACTCCAACTTTGTCTATTTTTCCAAATAATTTATATACTATTTGAATTAATTCTTCTTTAAATGTTTGGTATAATATGCTTATGAATCCATCCAGCCTTGGGGTTTTTTCCCTAGAGAGTTCATTGATGGCTTGTTCAATTTCTTTTTCCAAGATTTGATTATTTAAGCATTCTATTTCCTCTTCTGATAGGCTGGGCAGTTTATATTTTTGTAAATATTCATTCATTTCCCCTAGATTATCAGATTTATTAACATATAAGTGGGCACAGTGGCTCCTAATAACTTTTAATTTCCTCGTACTTGGTGGTGAATTCATCCTCTTCATTAAAAAATAATTTTGCTTTCTTCTTTACTTTTAAAAAATCAAATTAATCAATGATTTACCTATTTTATAGGTTTTTCCATAAAGCTAGCTTCCAGTTCTAATCATTATTTCAGTGATTTTCTTGCTTTCAATTTTATTAATCTCTTCTTTGTCTTCTGGGATTTTATATTTGTTGTATTTCTACTCTTTTTAGATATATGAATGTTATTGATGTTTTTTCCTCTATTTTATTGATGTAAACATTTAGAGTTATTAATTTTCTTTCCTTAAGTTCTGCTTTTGCTGCATCCCCTAAAATTTTGTTATGTTGTCTTTTTGTTGTCATTCCCTTTAATGAAATTATTGTTACTACGATTTGTTCCTTGACCAACTCATTCTTTAAGATTAATTTATTTAATTTCTAATTAATTTTAATGTTATCTTTTTATTGCTCTTTATTGATTGCAATTATTATTGCATTATGATCTGAAAAAGATGCAGTTAAAATTTCTGGTGATTTTTTTTCGGTGTATATCATGAACCACTGAGAAAAAGCATATTCCTTTTTATTCCTATTCAGTTTACTCCAATGATCTATTGGACCTAACTTTTCTAACATTTTATTCAACTCCTTAACTTCTTCCTTGTTTATTTTTTTTTTGTTTAGATTTATCTAGTTTTGAGAGGGGAAAGGTGAGATTCCTCATTAGAATAATTACACCATCGAAATGTCAATTCAGGGAAAATCCCACAAGTTTAAAATAAATTATGAAATTTAAAATGGAACATTTTTAAAAGGATATATTTTATGTATTTTCTGACATGATGCGAGTTTCAAAAAGAGATATTGGAGGGTTAAAGAAATGACATTTCTGTGTGGGGGGAAGAGGTCCGTGCTGAGTGAATTGTTTTTTAAAGGGTATGAGAGGCTAAGTAAGTTGGGAACCTCTGGGATATAGTTAGAAAGTGAGTAGGGGAAAAATCAGGGTTAGCAGAGGGAGGAGAGGGAAGAAGACTGAAATTACAAAAGTTTTCTGGAAGAAAAAAACTCAAAGATCTCAAACACAAACAGATTAATCTACAGGAATACCAGTAACAGTCAAAGGAAATATGGTCTCCTAAATAAATACTATAAAACAAAGGAAAATGATCCAACTCTTGATGATACACAGGACCCTCCACAATTTGGGGAGAACACAGAACCAGAAGAATGCTATCCCTGAGTGGCTAAGGAGAGAAATTAGAATTATGAGAACAATTTATGTACTACACAGAAAAAAAATCATGGACAGAATAGAAAAACTACCATATGTCTTTACCAAAGTCTTACCAAAGAAATAAAAGAGAACAATAAAATGGAAAGTCAAGGACAATTTAGAAAAAGAGAAGAAAAACCAAGAACATTAAAACAGAATATGCTCACTATTAAAACAAAACATGGCAATGTCAAAGCCAGGTTGTGTAGAGAAAATGTAAGGATCATGTTTCCCACAAGAACACTATAGGGCAAACTAAACAAAACAAAACATCATAAGGCAGGAAATGACAGTGCCTCCCAGAATTTCTAAACACAGAACATGCTCATGCGCACACGCGCACACACGCACACACACGGCAAACTCTATGTAGTGGTTAAAATGAGCAATTCAATTCTGAAAGAACGAGTTTGGCAAACCACCAGGAAAGAATTCTTAAAAATACCCCAGAAAAGACATTCAAATAACATGGGACAATTCTATATCCACTAGACATAGATTAAGGGAATGAAGTGATGTATTCTGAAAAGCACTGGGGCTCAGGTCATAAGATGGACATCAAATAATAAAAAAGAGTTTGAAACATTTTTAGAAAATACAAATCAAAACAAAATTGAAGAGACTATTTGCTTTCCAAACACACCAAAAAACAGAAATAAAAGAGAGGTCACATCAACCAAAGACATTAATGACACTAGAGTGAAAGATATCCTGTCTACTTCAGAAATGTTTCTTTGCACTTCTTTATTATATCATGAAAGGGTACATAAAAACTAACACCTGTGATCTCAGAAAGAGAGGAACTGGGGAGTGGGTGAGGGTTAGGGTTAGAGAGGTAGAGAGGGAAATGAAAGTCTTGCTTTAGTGGTTATAGGAAGGAGATGACCAACTGGTGTTGGGTGTGGCCTGAGCAATTTATACTTTGAGAAGTCTACTTGTCCAAATTCAGGAGGGAGGAAGTAGGTGAGCATGGACACAATGAGGAGATTTTGAGGCAAATTAGGAGTAGGGATGAAGGGAAGATTGACAGGGGAAGCTATAGATTACTGGTGGGCTGCACAATCAGGGATGTAGTAGAGGAGGGGCCCTAGCTTGGGGCAGTGTCCTTTCTGACAACAGCAATAACTGGCATGGTCCCAGGAGAAAGGTGCAAAGGAGAAGGGCCAACTTGATGGATCAAAACAAGGGAGTGGGAGAAACCTCTGTAGCCAGAATGGACTTTGTTTTCTTTGAATGACTCAGCTCGCCTCGTTGAGCTTCCCTGCATGCTGGGGCTTGCTCTTCCGGGGCAGGACCAGAGCTTCCTGTGTGATGAGTCGTGGCGCTGGCTGAGGGGAGGTGTGTTAACGTGGTCTACGCTGGGGGAGGGGCCAAGTCAAGAACCAATCGGCCCTGGTCGTTCAGGCGGCGCTTGATGATGTCAAAAACTCTATAAGAGGGGAGAGGACAGCTTGAAGATCCTCCTTTCCTTTTCCGGTTGGAGCCAGAGACGCCTACAGCCGAAGCTGGGCTGCCGGTAGCAGAGCTGCCTAGAGGCTACTGGGTAATCTTCTTACCGTAGAGGGGAAGCATGTGTACGATTTTGCCTTATATCATCTTGCTTCTCTGTGGCCTCCTAGTTACTCTTGTGAGGCAGACTTATTGGGCCTGGAAGCTTTTGATGAAAATATCAAAATGGGGACGCTGGTTTGTGGGATTGTTACTGTGGAGTGTCAATACATGCTTTAGTTCTCCTGCCTTCTGCCTAGAGAATTCCTTACATATTGCGGTTCCGGACCTTTTAGGCACATATGAGATTCTCTTTGAAATCATAAATTCTGCCTTCCTAATATATTTGGCAACGAGGTGGATGGGATCGCTAGATATAAAATCTCTGTTCAGAAGCAGAAGAACTTCAGAGGAAGAGATGAATATCCCAGGGTGGGAGGATCCATTTTATTCCTCCTTAGCAAAGGAATTGACTAAAAAAGCCAGACCCTGTGAAAACTGGGAACCAAGGCTACAGAGAGGAGATCCTAAGGATTTGGAAAGGTGTTTACAAGAGGTTGGGATTCAGTCAGGGACATCACTATCTAGGCAAAGCTGGATAGTGTTATCAGCCTACCGGCTAGTATATGAAAGATTGAGATTAAGTGAAAGAGATGTGGGCACTCCTACCCCACAGCAAGAAGGGGAATCTCAGATAGCAGGAGAACAAATTGCTGCTCAAGAACCCACTGACTCAGATGAGAACTTTTCTACTAATGTGGCTAGGAGCAACAGGAGGCCAAATAAGCCAAGAGTGCATCCCAACTCAGAGCCCAGACCAAGCCTGACTGCCTGCTTTGTCCTTGCCATGGTGGCAGGGGAAGTGAGTGGGGGAAAAAGGAGACAGTGTTAGAGGCTGAGACAGAAAACGCTACTAGGGTTCAGGACATCCCTCGCACAGAGAATGGGAGATGGTTAAATACTCAGACAAGCGTTCGTCCTGTAGAGAGGAGGAGGACAGAAACCAGAGGTGGCAATTTAGTTATGAGGGAATTTCAGGAAGATTTCTCACCACAAGAGGTCACAGACATTTTGAGTAGATGCAGCCAAAGAGTATAGGAGAACCATCAATATCTTGGATGGTAAGGCTCAGTGATCAAGGGGCCGGTGGAATATTAGTAGATAAGAGGGACTGTATGAGATTCATAGGTATCAGCCATGATCCTCTAGTTCAGCAAGCTTTTAGGGAACATCATCAGCGAGGAGATGATGCTAGCAGGACTACTCTGTTGGCATTAGCTGCTGCGGGATGCAATAAGAGATATACTAATGATTCTATGTGGCCCACTGAGCACAGACCCTGGTATTCACTTAAAGATTGTATCATGAGACTAAAGGAGGAGGTAATGAAGACTGCTATTATGACAGGAACTGCAGACAAATATTACAATGATCCCATAGGAATCCCTCATAGGAATTTAATAATTAGGACAGCTCCCCCTGCTTATAAACAACTAATTTTGAATCTGTTACTTGGGGAAGTAGGGAGCCATCTTACAGAGGTGATAAATAAGATTTTACAGTTACATGACTTAGGAGACTGGGGAGGGGATAGATCTCCAGAGAGAAGGGTGAATATCCAGCAAACTTGGCGCCAAAATGGAGTGACAAGAAAAGAAATGTTCACTGCTCTATTGAGAGCAGGGGTAGGTTTTGAAATGATAGATGGCATTCCAACCAATGAATTGTACAGGATGTACCGAGATAAAGGACTCAATAACAGGAGAGATAGGGAAATAAGAACTGCTCCTGAAAATGCTACAGATGGTGAACCTTCATACCCAAGTGAATCACACGCTAGGGAATACTAGGAAACAGACCAGGCCCCAGCCCAAATTAAGGAAATACGTAAGCTGGATTGCAGACCTCACATTAACTTGACCATATATTGGAAAAATGGGTCAAGTACAGTAACTAGGGCATTAATAGATACTGGGGCTGAGGCCACCCTTATCTATGGGAATCCAGACAAATTCAGCCATGGAACTCCTATTACCATCACAGGACTAGGAGGGACTGAAATATCAGCCAGACAAGTTAAATTGATGATGAAAATTGGACAGTTGCCCAAGAAAGAATATAGTGTGGTTATTGTGCCTATTCCTGAATACATCATTGGAATAGACATTTTGAAGGGTATGACCTTAAATTTACCTGAAGGGAAATACCAATTTGCTGTGAGGAAAATAGGCATTAATGCAGTCTTAGTGGGGAAAATCAAGATGGATCCAATCACTTTGCCCGAACCTTCTGAAGTAATTACTTTGAGGCAATATCGTGTGCCAGGTGGGCAAGATGAAATTGCCAACACTATAAGAGAATGTGTTGAGGCAGGAGTGTTAGTCCCTACAACTACTCAATGGAACAACCCTGTCTGGCCAGTCCGAAAGTCAGATGGGACATGGAGGATGACAGTAGATTATAGACAGCTGAACAAAGTGACTCCTCCCTTGTATGCTGCTGTTCCAGACACGGTTACTTTAATAGAGAGAATACAAAAACATGAAGGGACTTGGTATGCAGTTATTGATTTGGCCAATGCCTTCTTTACGATCCCAATAGACCCCAAGCAATGGAACCAGTTTGCTTTTACTTGGCAAGGCCGACAGTATACATTTAAACGCATGCCACAAGGATATATTCATAGCCCAACTATTTGCCACAGGATTGTAGCTGAGCATTTGGATGAATTAAAGCTACCTGGTGTACAGCTTACACATTACATAGATGACATCATGATACAGGGAAAGAATATAAAAGAAGTGGAGGAGAGTTTAGCATTATTAACTGACCATATGAAAAGCAAAGGATGGGAAATCAATTCCGCAAAGGTTCAGGGGCCAGCTCAAACTGTAAAATTCTTGGGGATACAGTGGAATAGAGGACTGCGAGAAATTCTCTCGCAAGCTCGACAAAAAATTCAGGATTTTCCCACCCCTACTAATAAGAAAGAGGCCCAAAAGTTCATAGGGCTATTTGGTTATTGGAGACACCACATCCCACATTTGGGACACATTTTAAAACCCTTGTATAAAGTCACCAGAAAGAAATATGAATTCGATTGGGGCCTTGAACAAAGTAGAGCTTTTGAGGAAGCAAAGGCTGCTATCCAATTAGCTCTGGACTTATGGCCTATGCAAAATGGGCCAGTGGAGTTACAAGTGACTGTACAAGATGACTATGCAAATTGGAGTCGGTGGCAAAAACAACAGAGCCGAAGTGTACCTTTAGGCTTTTGGTCAAGGAAACTGCCCTCATCTGGAGTGCAGTATACACCTTTTGAGAAGCAGCTGTTGGCTGCATATTGGGCTTTAGTAGAAACTGAGTAACTAACCCTGGGTCATGAAGTGATATTAAGGCCTGGAATTCCAATTATGACTTGGGTAATGAGTACCCCAGCTTCTCACAGAATTGGACATGCACAAGAGGCGAGCATAATCAAATGGAAGTGGTATATTTAGAATAGGTCCAGAGCAGGCAAAAGTGGAGTTTCTGCTTTACATGAATCGGTGGCGAACATTGGCACTGAGAGAAATGAAAAACCCCTTGAATCTAAGCAACAGATGGTGCCATCCTTAGTGAAATGGAATAATGGGTATGATGGACTAAGTGTAGAACAGAAGAAACACCCTTGGTTTACTGACGGGACAGCAAAATATTTAGGACAGAAGAGACATTGGAAAGCAGCAGCCTATAACCCCTGTACTAGGCGAACTCTGGAAAGTTCTGGGATAGGGGGAAGTAGCCAATATGCTGAACTGATGGCAGTACATCAGGCCATCAGAATGGAGAAGGGAGGACAGTGTCATATATTTACTGATTCATGGGCGGTAGCTAATGGATTAGCTACTTGGATACCTATATGGAGGAATCAGAATTGGGAGATTCATGGCAAACAAGTTTGGGGTAAAGAGTTATGGGAAAATATATGGGACATGTCTTTGGTTATGGATTTGTCAGTTTTTCATGTTGATGCTCAAGCGACCCTGACCACACCAGAGCGTGAGTACAATGCACACGCGGATCGACTAGCAAAGATTGCCACTGAATGTATTGTCCCTACTCCAACTCCAACTGATGACTCAGCCTTAGCAAGATGGGTCCACCAGACCGCCGGCCATTTAGGGGTCCAGGCCACCCACCGATGGGCACAGGATCAGGGTATCAGTATCTCTCATGCATTGTTAAAACAAATAACAGAGGGGTGTTGTATATGTCAATTAGAAAAAGAACGAACTCTTCCTAGGATAGTAACTGGAGAAATAGCGAGGGGAAAAGTTCCAGCCCAAATTTGGCAGATAGATTATATTGGCCCACTACTCCAGGATAAAGGATGTAAATATGTATGTACGTGTGGTGACACCTATTCAGGTGTTCTAGTGGCTTGTCCTTATAAGGACGCAACTCAGAAAAACACCTGTAAAACCCTAGATATTGTAAGTTTATACTATGGAACCCCAATGCAGATTCAAAGTGACAATGGGTCACATTTCAAGGGCAAAGAAGTGAAAAGATATTGTGTGTTGAACAATACAGAATGGATATATCATATTCCATATTACCCACAAGCATCTGGGCTGATTGAAAGAATGAATGGATTGTTGAAAGAACAGCTGAGAAAATTAAGCTCTAATAATTCATATCGACATTGGAAGGATAATTTGTCTATTGCCTTACGTAATTTGAATAATAGGCCCTTAGGGGGGAGTGCACCTCTAGCCAGAATGATGACCCCAAATTTGCAGATTAGAGAACAGCAAACACGTGAGATCCAAAATATTGAATTTTGGACTGTGAGGGAAGATGTCCCCCACCATGTCCA
The DNA here is from genome assembly GCF_011100635.1 of Trichosurus vulpecula. Taxonomy (NCBI): domain Eukaryota; kingdom Metazoa; phylum Chordata; class Mammalia; order Diprotodontia; family Phalangeridae; genus Trichosurus; species Trichosurus vulpecula. The sequence goes on along the minus strand of NW_023494532.1, from coordinate 3,261 downwards.
GGAACACCTGGTTCGGCAGGATATGATTTACATTGTATAGAGAATTTTAGGTTGAATAGGAAAGAGATAAGAAAAACCCCTAGTGGAGTATGTATGAGAATCCCCAAGAATCATTTTGGACAGATATTACCTAAACCAGGATTAGCAGCTCAAGGAGTACATGTATTGGCTGGAGTGATAGATTCGAATTATCAAAAAGAAATTGTTGTGACACTCCAGAATTTGGGTGAAAAACCTGTACAATTTGGTAGGAATGATAGGATAGTTCAAATGATTATTATCCCCTGTGAAAAATTACCCTTTGTGAAAACTGACCCTCCTCCCAAAATAACTACTAGAGGGGCAAAAGGGGCTTGCTCCATTGATAGAATAAAGTTGGGAGGTAAGGTATGGGTAAAACGGAAGCCAGATGATATTGCAAAGGCTGCAGAAGTCATAGCCCATGGGAAGAACAACACTGTAACAGTTGTCTATTCAGGGGAAGATAATTACCAAATCATACCCCTGAACCATATATTTTACCGTGAATAGGGCTATCATATTAGATTCACGGACCCCACATGTATGGCTGATGCTGGTAATTGACACAAGCCACTCAGAGGGAAGGTGACTTTGTGTGATTAATGGATGAAAGCTTGTACATCTGGGGAAAGTCTGGGAGGACAATCCTAGTCTATCTAGGATGGGATCCTCCTGGTTTCCCTTGTACATCTGGGGAAAGGCTGGAAGGACAATCCTGGTCTCCATCTAGGGTGGGATCTTCTTGGCTTAGTTTCCTCATTGTGTTCCATTTAAAAAGAAACATTTCCCATCTGAGTTTGGCTCTGATATTGGATCTCTGCATAACTGAAATTTCAACTAAACTGGAGATGATTTTATTTAAAGGATAATAGCCCATACTTGCCTACTCTTTTTGTTCTCTGTTTTGGTTAACCTTGTCGCTAGTTCTGTCTCCTGCAGGTTTAAGCACCCTGCAGTTTCCGGTGACTGCCTAAGCACGTAGCATTCTTGGAATTCCTGCCAGCTCCCTAAAGAACTGAACTCTGGAATGGGACTCTTTGGGGCAGGGACACCTCTACATCCAATTTCAGCAAGAAGAAGCTATGGAAAATGAGACCTTCAACCCTTACCCCAAGATTTTTGCGCCCCAATTGTTTGAGGGGGGGATGATGATAGTGTTCTGTGTACTTATTTTGTGTTATCCTTGCTATATTGTTTTATTGTTATGATATTATTGATGCTATGTAATGGATACTAAGATCTAGGGGTGGACATTTGAATTATTAATAATTATTTTGGGATGATTGATTGAAGAGATTATCTGGCTGGGATTTAGGGGTGGATCACATTTGAATCGTAAACCAATATTTGGGAATGTCACTGAATGATATGTTTTGCTTTATTGTGAATGATATGTTTTAGTTTCCTGAATAATTGGATCACAATGTTCTAGGATATATAATTTAATTTGAATTATGATTGGATTGTGCATCCTAGAACATTGTGAGGGGTGGAGTGTAGCCAGAATGGACTTTGTTTTCTTTGAATGACTCAGCTTGCCTCGTTGAGCTTCCCTGGACGCTGGGGCTTGCTCTTCCGGGGCAGGACCAGAGCTTCCTGTGTGATGAATCGTGGCGCTGGCTGAGGGGAGGTGTGTTAACGTGGTCTACGCTGGGGGAGGGGCCAAGTCAAGAACCAATCGGCCCTGGTCGTTCAGGCGGCGCTTGATGATGTCAAAAACTCTATAAGAGGGGAGAGGACAGCTTGAAGATCCTCCTTTCCTTTTCCGGTTGGAGCCAGAGATGCCTACAGCCGAAGCTGAGCTGCCGGTAGCAGAGCTGACTAGAGGCTAGTGGGTAATCTTCTTACCGTAGAGGGGAAGCATGTATACGATTTTGCCTTATACCAACTCGCTTCTCTGTGGCCTCCTATTTACCCTTGTGAGGCGCACTTATTGCGCCTGGAAGCTTTTGATGAAAATATCAAAATGGGGACGCTGGTTTGTGGGATTGTTACTGTGGAGTGTAAATACGTGCTTTAGTTCTCCTGCCTTCTGCCTAGAGAATTCCTTATATCCTGTGGTTCCGGACCTTTTAGGCACATATGAGATTCTCTTTGAAATCATAAATTCTGCCTTCCTAATATAACCTCCTAGAGCAAAGATCCTAGAATGGGTACTATGAAGGGCAGAAAAAATGAAATTGTAAAGACTAATGAACACGACTAGCTGAAAGAGGAAAGGAAGGAAGTAATCTACTTGAGTAAGAGGAAAAAAGGAGAATAAAAGGATAAAAGCAAAACTTCAAAGTTGGGTATGGGGGGGGATTGGGAGTGAGGGGAAGAAAGCCAGTGGGAAAAGGGCTACCTTAAATAAAACATAAGATAAAGTAACAAAATTGTGTTTGCAGTTGAGAAGGGGGGAACCCTTAATATTAGAGAGATGCATGAAGGAAAATATAAACCTAATTCCCATAACGTTGAATATGAATGGATTAAAGAGTCCAATAAA
>NW_023494532.1:0-652 GCF_011100635.1 Trichosurus vulpecula | reverse complement strand
CATGCTTAAATAAATGGTTTATCATTCATTCATTCTAACTATACTATTTTCATCAAATGCCAAGGCTTTAAGTTTATTGTAAGCTATAGTTGAATGTTGAAGGCAGGCATCAGCGGGGAACTCATGAATGCCTTGAGCCGGGGTAGTCAAAATCCCCTCAGGATTTAACCTTCAAATGTGAATAGGGTGAGAAGGGTTTCCCTAGGATGATTCTCTAGACAGAAAGTCTCTTCCCAGCTCTTCCCCACAAGGGAGAAGGCTCCATTAAAATTTTGCTTCTAGTTTTAGTCACAATACTAGTTAGAAGTGACAGACAGTAAAAGCCAGTTAGACACAAGAGCAGTGCCAAGATGCTACCTTGGTTTTGAAAAGCATTTTTCTACTAAAGCTCTGGTGGTTGGTGATAACATGCTTCGTTAACAAGAACCCCAGCCAACCCATAATAAATTTGATCTGATCACTCTATCTGGGGCCTATAAAGCATAATTATTATAATTATTTCTACTTCTCAAAATGACCCTCACAGGATACCCAAGATATTCCATAGTGCTGCTACGCATATGTTCTACCATTCGGGCCACTTAAGTGATGTGGCCTATGAGTCATCAAAAGTTGGGAGGGAGACCCCACTCCGAGCCAATGACATCCTAAA